>NC_088643.1:50840394-50850810 GCF_964019385.1 Sycon ciliatum
TACATAATCAAGAGTATGCAACTCCGGGAGAATGAGTCCAAGGCAAAGGTATCCAGGCGCGTGTGCCGGTGCCCTTCAAGGGGGGGGGGGGGAGGGGTTCCGGGGGGCCTCCCCCCTGGAAAATTTTCAAAAAAAGAAGCAAAATCCTGCATTTTGAGCGAAAAAAAAGGGGGGTTCCGGGCACCCAGGAACCCATACGGCGCACGCGCCTGAAGGTATCTATTCGCCTCGGGCTCAAGGTCCAACGTGATGAAAACACACACGAGCTTCCCAGTATCACCTCAGTGATGCGGCTATTTGCCACTCTGGACCTACGGTACAATGAGTTACAGTCAGTGAGTGTCCTATGATTCATGATGGCCAAAACAAACCCAAACTTTGCCGTGGAGTAGTTTTCTGCAGCATACTTGCAGATGCGGAGTTGCACACGTTTGTTCATGTGCTCTTGGTGGTGCTTGCCAGATTAAAATTTCTGAATGTCTCTTTCATCAGGTCATGGCATACACGCAGCGGTACACATACTGGTACTGTATCATGGTATCTCGACCATTCTGACCTGTGCGTGTTAGCATTAGTCTTGGTAGGGCCTTACCATATTGGCCAGTGGCCTTGGCGAGGAAGACCACCGGAATGCTAGCGGACGCGCTGCCCGACAAGGGTTCAGTTGAATTCACTCACGGCCGCAATGGTGTGGAATATCAATAAGCGAACCAGAGCTTGCCTATTACGTTTGCAACGTCGCTGAGCGTGTTGTCGCGGCCGGTTACTCCGAGTACGAGTGTCGTATGACTACCACAGTGCTCATAAACACACCTCTAGGCTCTACTGCTTCTGCTAGGGAAGGGCCGATATTCACCAAAATTAGTTTGATTACTTGTGCGTTCTTCGTCTCGCAGATGGTTGCATACTCTTTTCGTAATTTCGAGTCTACTTGGCTTTGGTCTGCAGTGACTCTATCAGAATGATTCTGTTTACTGTCAGTGTCACCAGTATCTGGTCACTGAAACACTCAGTTTGATTATTTTTACATCAGTCTGTTTCTTGCGCGCCCATCCCCAGCATGTAATGGCATAGTACCACATGCACGAAGACTACCCGGCCCCATGTCCATGGCCCACCACGGTACCACAGGGCCTGCTGGAGAGCCGGGTCAGCCGGGTCACGCGCCCGGCTGGGGAACTGCACGACCTGGCTGAACAGATAACACCGGGTCCAGTCTGACCCTCCTGAAAAATGTCTCAAACTGACAATGGATTCCTAAAATACGGGTGTTTTACGACTCGCGGACCCCATCTGTTGCAAATCTAGCGCAACCGTACACCATGGTAGATCTACACACTACAGTCTACAGTCTACAAGCGACAGAAACTCGGCTAGGGTCAACTGGTTCGAGCGCGATCTGGCCAGCGGCGAGCAGGAAGTCAGGACATTCAAAGTTGATGAGGCAGGCAGTCAAAAGCGTAACCATGGTAACTTTGGCTATAGCTTTTGACACAGTGGCAAGTTAAGTGTTCAGCCGATTGGTGATTTGGACGATGGAGCCCGCAGCGAAGAGAAAAAGAACTCACGCTTTCCAAGACTCTTGGAAAAAAGGTCGACCCTGGCTGGACTACGACCATGCCAGTCTACTAGTATCCATGTCATGCGCTTTGTGCAAGACGCATTTCCAAAGGAAGACGAGCGGCGGTGGATTTGGTCGCGAGGAAGCAGCCACTCCACAAGGTGCTGCAGGCACACCCCAGTGCTCTAATATGTGAACATGTTGGTCCTGCTAGGCTGCTACTACTTAGTACTAGCACTAATTAGAAAACAGAATTCCTTTTTTTCAAATTGTTAAATCAGAATCCAATGGAACTGCTTTGCATTCTTCACGTAATGTCGTTTACCTTCTACGTTTGCGGACTTTGATCGTTCGCCTTGTTCTCTAAAATGTCCGATTTCCGGCACTAAATTCGCCTTTCTGTTTTCCTGCGTTTTGAGCAGGCTTTTTGGTTGTTTTTCTGCTGGATAATCTGACCCGGCTGGCCTGCATGCGCCAGGTACACTCTGACCGGGCTGTGTTGAATGTCTAGAGCAGGCCCTGTACCACTACCACTGTACCAGTACATCGATCGAGTTGTGCAGTAGACAGGCGTATCCAGAAGCAACCGTTGCTAGGCTCTGCAAGTGCAAGTTAGTTAGTTAGGCGACACTAGTGAGGTTTTGCATTCCGAAATTCGGTACAGCGTTCTTCGGTCATTTGTCGAACATCAAAATGTCGAATTTTCGCACCAACGTTTGTTTTGCAAGTCGAAAATGATGTGTTTTCATTTCGTGAGCCCCAGCATCAGCAACGTCCCGTCCCGTGCTCCCTTTCTTGCTGATTCCAACGAACTTTGATCGCCCAAAGAGTCGAGGGCCAAACCCGCCTCCTCAGTCGCCTCAGAAAAACCAACTCCATGGCCAAGTCAAATTTTATGCGTGTCGCCATAGTCTTTTCAGCCACACAGATGACGGTGAGGACACTCCAGGCGAAAGAGAGTCGACAGGCAGTGGAGAGGAGCAATCAGAGGTAGCTGACGATGCTATGTCGCCAAAGACGCCTGCCAAGCGATGCCGAGATAAGAAACCTCTTTGAATAAATCACGCGCTAGCGCTCTCTGCAAGAAAATGCATCCGAAAATATTTTCGGCAAAGTGAGCTTTTTCCGAACAAACACTCCGAATCTTCGTGTGCGTTTTCGACCTCGCTCTTGCGTGCCGAATCTTTTTGCCGAATTTCGGAATGCAAAACCTCACTACTGACTCCGAAGAGACCTAAATCCCAGAGAAAAGGCTTCCTCTGTAAGACTAAGAGAGTTAGCGTAAGTAAGTTAGTTCAGACCAGCGACAAAGGCTCAGCTTTCTTCTTCTTCTTCTCAAGTTCAAACGCATGCACACACATAGCACATACACATACACACGCACCAGTACTAATCCCGACCCGCTCCCCATACCACACCACTGCCATGTGTCATGCAAGCAAACCGTCAGAAATCACGGCACATCATCTCGGCAGGAGCTGCACAAGCAGCCACTGGGTAACACAGCCATAATTATGCTCATAAAAAAAACTAGTTTCAGTCTAAGGATGATGGCAGTAAGAGAATTGTTTTAGAATCCACCTTGCCATCAATAAACAAGATAAATGCTATGTATCAGAAACGTTCAAGGAAAGCAAGTTCACCTCATCATCCAGTGCGGTGAAAAAATGGAAATACCTCTACAGTGCATGTCGTCGTGAAGAATTCGACGGCTATGCATCAAAGCATTGCTCAAAAAAGGTATTACAATCTGCATTTATAAGGAGTCAAGGTCAATTCAGCAGCGGTGTGCTGGACAATGCGATTTAAAATATCAATGGAAAAATAGTGTTCAAACACATGGATAGTGAAAAGAAGCTGGTAGGTAAGTTGGTGCCAATATTATCCGTCCTTTGTGTCACAATAGCCTTTTAAGAAGAAGAAAAATAGTCGCGTGAACTTGCATAATCTGGGCTGGGATAAGATATTTGGACAATTGAGATTGGAAATCATCGGTGGGTACAACAAGAAATTCACACTCCGTGTAGCTCTGAAATGACCAGTTTTACGGCAATAAGTTGCTGTTCTGAGATTAGCGATGGAATTTATTTGAAGAAGTTTTGAAATGACTATGGCCAGAGAATCGTTGCCGTAGCCTCAGACTATGGACAAGCATGTCCTGACCACATTGCCGATTTTATTTAAATGCTTCAATGGAGGTTTATTATTGACTGCACGCATCAGTTGTGTGCACTATGGCTAACGGAAAGCTTCAGTTGCCGATAGGAGCGTGCGCACAGAAAAACGACACTGGCCACATCGTCATCACTCCAAGTTGACACTGCATAGGGCTACGGACTGACGTTCAGAAGTGCCAGAAGTGAAGTAAACATCCAGTGCTACATACTCTGAATGGGTACAACGTGAACTGGATGCGGTACACACATGATAGCAGGTAGCTGAGCCAGGCAATTGTGAGAGGAGGCATCCGAAGAAACGACTATAATTATACTGGTCAGCAGGCACATACATGTACTCTCACATTACTGCTCAATGGGACGCTGTCGATCCCTTGCCTGGGCATCCCGTGCAACCCTGAGGCTGTGCGTGTTATCAATGTCGACCGAGGAATACGTTGTCTCACTCATCCGTCCTCGGAAGTGAGACGGCAAGCTACCGACTGAACTGGAGCCGCCAGACGCAGACGAAGACCGAGCTCCTGCGGCCACTGGCAATGACGTACTCCCAGGGTTGCCGGCACTATTCAAAGAGCCCTGATCAAGCTTCGCATAGTTCACATTCTATACACACAAACACAAACAGCAGAACATTTTGAATACGAAAGTACGGAAAGCTATTACGAAGTTCCAAACTGCACACACTCCCAAAAACCACATGACAACTGTTTTCGGTAATCCCAGGGTAAAAGCAAAGAAATTGGAGACACTCTTGGCCATTGTGTGAATGTTAATCACACCAGCACTCCACGATGCGATCTTGGCCGACTCATTGCCAGCCCATTTCATGTTGTGACACAGTATTGGCACATGAAGTTGGAGAGATTGGTTGATTGGTGACAGGAACACCGGGAGGGGGGGGGGTCACATGACAGGGCACAGGCACAAAGGACGGGTGGGGCCGGGGCACCAGGTGCGCGCACGTGGGTGTTCACACGTGACCGAGCACCAGTTCAGCTAGCTCAGCAAAAATGATTCATGATGATGACAAGAATAGCTAAGGGTCCAGAGCTAGCTCTCTTGCCATATTTCATGCAGATTGCAGTCCAGAGACTGTATTTGTGGACAGAAGTAGTTCCTTTTAAATATATACACACATAATTCATACCAGGTATTACGGTATCAGAAAACTGTATTTTAGTGATTGAACTTCGAGTCATTGCAACGTTAGATATACGTCCTTGATAGAAGTCCAGGTCTTACATTATTTTGTCTACTACCTTCTGACCTTTGACCTGCTTGCTGGGCGCGCTTACAGTCAAAACCTGATAAGACGTACCCACAAGGGAACACGGAAAAAGTACTTCCTTGCGGAAGTGATTACTACACCCATGCTGCAATCAACAGTGCCAATTTTACATCAACTGCAAAAAGTACGTACTGCACAATCATGAGTTTATCCTACACCCGGTACTAACTAACCGCTTTGGACTGTACTTATGACATTGGCATGCTCACTTGAGCTGGGTGTGTTCCAGTCATGCAGCAGCAGCAGCAGCAGCAGCACACACACGCGCGCGCACACACGCACGCACACACACACACACACACACACACACGCACCACACACATACACACACACACACACACACTACACACACACACCCGCACACACACACACACACACACACACACACACACACACACACACACACACACACACACACACTCACACACACACACATACACACACACACCATTGGACCATTGGACGCCCATCGCCGGAGGCGATGATAGCGATGCTACAGCAGAAGCCATAGCAACTTGTGCTGGGATTGCACCATTCAACAGCTTGCAAGGCTGAAGAATTGGCCGCCACTATTCAGCCTGGTCTACACCACACAGCTATGAAGTGGCTTTTTATGGCCAGTGAATCCCTACTTACACACACACACACACACACACACACACACACACACACACACACACACACACACACACACACACACACACACACACACACACACACACACACACACACACACACACACACACACACACCTCAGACCTCAGACATGCCCATCGCGGAAGCGATGATAGCGAACAGCTATGTTAGACATAGCAACTTGTGCTGGGATTACACCATTCAACAGCTTGCAAGGCTGATGAATTGACCGCCACTAATTTTAGCCTGGTATCCACCACACAGCTGTTTGAAGTGACTTTTTCTGGCACACACCATTGGACCATTGGACCATTGGACGCCCATCGCCAGAGGCGATGATAGCGATGCTACAGCAGAAGCCATAGCAACTGGCACACACACACACACACACACACACATACACACCACACACACATGCACACTGGCACGGTCACTTACTGCGTCTGGTATGCTTCTCGGCTGTATTTTAATGGGAACGTATGCATAGGTGTTGCTACCGCCATCGCCCATGTTCTCGTAATGACCTTCGGGTTGCGGTGCCGTTTGCAGCAGTGACGCTGATGGCACAGCCATCGGTGGTCGGTCCATGTTCAGGTCTGCCGTGACAGGCGTCACAGGAGATGTAGCGCTGGGAACTGGCTGGTAGGAGTTATTTGGTGTCATCGGCGACTGGCGGTGTTCTATGGATGAGCTGCTAGTTCGAATGCCGCTGCTGCTGTTGCCACCGGCGGCGGCGGCCATTGTTGGCGGTAACGTGTACAGCTCTGAAGAGTCACTGGCTCGCTGCACGCTGCGGGCATTTGACGACACGAGTACAGCCGGATGACCCACTGGTGATGTTTCCGGTGCGGAGTCACTGCCCATGCTGCTGCGCTCACGCGCTGAAGACATTGACATTTTTAGCGGGTCTGGCAATGGACGATTGTTGGCCACACGGTCAAAGAGGTCCTTAATTTTAGCTCCATGCTTGCTCTCCAGTCTATACACACCTTCGCCACCTGATTTCCAACCGAAAACATTGCCAAGAACAAGAACAGACCGATCAAGAATATGACAATTTACTATAGTATACTGTAAATATACAAATTTTCGGCAGCTATTTAATTTCGGCTATATTCGGCACCGACCCGAAACGCCGAAATTAAAACGCCGATAAAAAAATTCACAGCATCTGTCGCACTATACCATGCCCTCTACCCCACGCCGAAAATAAATCGCCGCCGAAATGTCAAAAATCGTGAAGTGCCGAAATTTTGCAGCGCCAAAATTTTGTATATTTACAGTAGACAAATATATAAAACTTCTATGGTTGGCATGAGACATTCAGACTGAATTTCCACACCTGCAGGGGCACAACCACCCTCAAGTATCAATGTACAGATGCAGCTCATACATTGGAATTAGGCAACACACACACACACACACGCACGCACACGCGCGCGTGTACGCACATCATACAATATAGAATTGGCTTGTGTGAAATTCCTGCCATCCTCACCATAACACTTCGAGCCAGCCTCAAAGGAGAATCCAGAAGAGCCTCCGTATCTCCGTAGCTGATTGTGCATCCAGTACCCGAGACAGGCGCATGGGTTGCCTGACGTTAAGCTGAAGTACGATGGGAAGAAACGCAGTGTCGCCTCTCCTGCCTTGATTTTGTTCTGGGTTGGAAGCACCTTTACATCAAACATCCATTCTATGCACAGTAGGCAACAGAGAGAAACGGCCGAGAAAGAAACACACCGATCAGTACCCCCGGAATACGATGGTGGATAGCAAGCCTTTGAACTTGCCAAGTAACTGCATGCCAAACACTCTGATCAACTGGCAGCTGACGACTGAATGGCATTGCCTCCGCTGTCATTGCCATTACGAAACTGCATGCAGCTCCGTGAACACAGAGAAGTGTTGTTGCCAACCCTCCGGCAATACGACCCCCCGCGTACGGCTCACCTGATCCAAGCTCCCGCTTCAGTATACGAGTCCAGCGCTCTAGGTCCAGCAAGACTTTGAAGGCGAATGTGTAGGATATGTGAGCAGTTATCACCGTCAGCGCGTTGGCTTCTCCCTCGAGCGGCCGGCCGTAGTCTAGTCCACAGAAATCCTCAAGCGAGTGCCGTTCTTGCGGAGATGCTCTGCTGGTGTCAGGCTTAGACGCATAGATCAGCAGCTGGGTGTGGGGCATTCCTACGACATTTGAAAATCGCAGTGCAACATGCATTGCTGAATTAAAAGAACAAGCTACCCACTAAGCATGACATCGAGTGTGCATGTGCACACGCATACATTACATGTCATATCCATGCACACACGCACAAACCTGGACGGGCATGTGCATTCCACTGACTCGGAGCTGAACCGTTCTTTTACGGAAGCACATCACAAACATGCATGGCTGCTGTGATTTGTGCATGCATCCATGTGGGCGGGTATGTAGGTATGCGTGTGTGTGTGTGTGTGTGTGTGTACGTGCGCGCACGCGTATGTGACAACGTAGTTGGACAAAGTGCGGGAGAGCTGAACAGAACTATGACTAGCATTCCAAGTGAAATGATGGACAGGGTGTTAATTTCACGGCAGGTCTAAAAAAAAGCCCAGCTGGTAACGTGCTGGCATACACTACAGTATGGGCACACCAGCACCTGTCAATGTACTGTAAGACCTGATATTTCAACGTCAATTAAAGATAACGATCTCCAGATTTTTGTGCGTTAGCGGGGTGAAATTCTAACGAATTCCGTCTCAAAACTGGCAAATGACTGTACAGGCACATATCGTTTCGTACATAACGACATCAAATGTTAAAGTATTTTTTAAAATTCGTTAAATCGTTAGAATTAAATGTTCGTTAACATTACTAGCCTTACAGTACATCTGCTGAGGTATGCGCATAATGCAGGGTTCTCACCAAGCCCCGTACCCATATTTACGGACGACCCAAATTACAATAGCATGGTCATGTACTGTAGCTGGGATGCTAGCAGAACAGAGCATGACTGTACTACCGGACTAGTGGAAGTCACTTGACCTCAATCCTGAACGTCCTATCCCCAACACGCCCCATTGTACGATCGCTCTACAAATGTACAAAATCTATACATTGTATAAAGAAGTGAATCAAAAATATTATTAATAGTGTCAGTGGTACGCTCAACAAAAATCGCCGGCTGGTGAACAATGGGTAACATGCAGGGGAGATCTGAGGGAAAGACTTCCCGCTCCCTCGATTTACTCCATCGGTAGAATCATGTATGACACAGGGCACAAGGACCAGTCCTGGTCTTCGGAACTCGAGTAAATCCTCCATCTGTTCACGAAATGTTTTCGGCGGCACGCTAAAGTAAAGGAACGAATGCTTGGGAACAAAACCCGGCCATTGGGTCATGCCTTCATGGACGATTCCCTGTGGCGCACTCAGCAAAGAGATTGCGAAAGTAATTGACTCCAGCCCGGGCTTATTGAAAATCATCTGACCTCGCACGTGTGGGTACAGGGCGCGATAGGAGAGCGTAGCAAGACACTTACCAGCAGGATTTGTTTTCTTCATGCAGCACCATCGCGACCGCCACTATTTTGTTGGAAAGAAAGGAGAGAAAATCGACAACAACGTTATGTGAACACACATGCTGCTGAGAGTAGGATAAGACGGTACTAGTACTACTAACAGAAGTGTAACTGAACAATTACATCGCACTGTCTGTCTCCAGATGATAACAACAGGCACGGGTGAGTGAGGGACGGGCACAAACAGTTGGTTCATATCTCACCTTCTGCCTGTCGCGGTACAGCACCTCTCCTTCCACGAGGATCCTGTCAGCTGAAGCGGGATACATGAGTTCTTCGCTATCAGTCTACTCTGAATCAATCCAGATACAGGGAGAGGTCATTCCCTTCTCTCTCCTCTGCAAACGACAGAAATGTAAGGTAAAACAAACTGCATTACTAGCCGCTATGGCTAGCGCTAGTCGATCTAGAGATTCTAGTCTTCTCCGGCTCGCTGCATGCCGGTATGATAAAAATAAATTATGTCACTTCGTTGCAGTGTTTTTTTGCTGACTCCGGCTCCGTCTCAACTGAGTTTATGAGCATGCCTGTTAGTGTTATGTTGGCTGTACTGTATACACTGTAGACAGTCATGCAGATTGACAGCATGTATCAGTCATGTAGCGGTCATGTAGTAGATCTAGTACGCTGGCAACTGAAATCCGACCACTAGCGTCTCGTACGAATCGCTAACGCGGCTAGCGCACGCCTAGGGGTCGGATTTCAGTTGCCAGCACTGTACTCGTACCTGATGATCAGTTGATCATTCAACACTATCGCATGCAGTCCGTGCATGCAGTGCATGCAGTGCATGCAGTGCATGCAGTGCTGCTCGCCTCTGACAATGCTGCCAAACCGTCCTATTTCTCGGACAGTGTCCGATTTTTGAAGACTCTTCCGAAAACCTGTCCGAAAAAGGAAATGTCCGAAAAGCAGCTGCAAGACGACGTCTATATCGGTTGGGTCTCACGGTCTCATTTCCTACACATGTAGATTATTGTACATGTATCACACAACATTCTACCTGAAGAAACAGCTTACGCCGATGACGTAGACTTCATCTCCACATCAAAAATCATTCCTTTTTTTTATTTTTTATTTTTATTTTTTTTACAAAGACCACTTAATGCCAAACATGAGATGCAGCTAGGGGAAGCACGCACAACCTGAATCGTGGCAGTGGTGGTGAGGTTTAGGAAGCTCCGCCGACC
>NC_088643.1:50851010-50987236 GCF_964019385.1 Sycon ciliatum
GAAAAGGGATGGAAGTTGAAAATGGGAGAAAGAAAGTGACCGAGAGAAACAGAACCGTGCCCTAGAAATGAGGAATACCGAGGGCTGAGAAGATGGGCAAGAATGTAAGGCAGTGTGGCCTTCGTGAATCATGCCCCAGCGAGATCAATTTGCCAGGCACAGATCTCTGGGAAGGCCTTCCACAGTACGACACCAGACTCCAGAGTGCGATGAGGCGGGTGGGTTCCGCCGTAGACTGAGGCAGTGAGTACTAGTGGGATCGAGGCGTGGACCCTCCTGCCCTTGTGGAGGCTACCTGTACAAACACCTAAGATGGCTGGGTGTAGCAGGGGTACATATATCTTTGTCATTGTCATTTCTAGATCACTCAACCACTCGTTGTGCTAATAGTGCAGGCGCACCAGACTTGACGTTGCGATTCCAGGATAGGCTGCTGTTACCGTGATAGACGAAAATCTAGGAAGCGCAGTTTGCATTCCACCCGCTCGAGCACCGGGCCGACAATGTGTAGTTATGGGTGAAAAGCCAGAGTACAATAATGAGGATCATGTACTTTCAGTGAAAAGGCATTGTAATTTGCATGCTATAGTGAGTGCCCGCTGCGGGCTGCTCCCTGAAGAAGAACCGGATACGCCTATTTTGTCCAGCCTCATTTCATGACGAACTGGCCTCTGACTGGCTCTGTTCCCTAAGAAAGACCGCATTGCATTGGTGGCGTAAATGCATCGCCACGTGATACAGAATTGGTACGTGTATGGGGTATGATATTATATAACCTAACCCTGTATGGGGTAGTACAATTATCATGTACATTGTGCAATGTACGATCATGTACATGTACAATCATGTACAGTCATGTAGTTGCTGTACATGTACACTGTCTGATATAATCCAAAACTGGTAAACCAGTATTAGATAAACCTTGTTGTAGTTCACGCAATTCTGCCACACATTGTTACTATTTCAATCGCATGACACGTAGTACCTCACTCCCGAAGCCAGACATTGCTCAATGCAAATAGCTGTGTAGAATTTTCTATGCTCACTCCTACCAAGTAGTTCCTTTGAAAAGGTCAAGAAATTTTTCTTCGAGGTACATGTAGTTGTCTGTGAAGAGACAAGATGTCTTCCGCAGTTGGACATCTCCACGTTCACCCCAGGATTAACTCCACTTGATACGAGTTGACACCGGAGGTAAGACGTAACTCAAGCTCGTTTTTTCTTTAAATTTGTGAGGGTATGCACGTAACTAACAAAAACTGCAAGAAGCAAATTGAGGCACTTGTAGTTGTTTAGGTTTGCAGATGAAATTCAAGTTTTTTTGACAGTTCAAGTTTACGTGACAACATCAACAACATACGAGTTATTTTAAAGCGGAACTGATGAAGGTAACCAACGTGTAGCAAAATTGAAGTTGCTCAGGTTTGTAGATGAAATTCAAGTTTTCTTGACCAGTACTAGTTTGCTAGGGTTTCGCTAGGGTTTATCGGGTGTTAGCGGCCGTCGTGAGTTCCCTTCGGGAACGGATACGATAATTTACTTCTTTTTTTTACTAGTTTGCGTGGCAGCATCAACAGCAGGCAGGTTAACGAGTGGAGGTAACCAACGTGTAGCCGGGGTGTTCCGACGTGGTGAAGGCCTACCCATGGCCACGTCGGGACATCACCAACCCCGTCTACAGAGAGCACCTTCTCGCGACAGTGTCATGGTGATGACAAAAAAACTGTTGACAGTTGACGAGCTGAGAGAAGGACGCCATGGGCAGAAGTTGGAAGAAAAAAGAAAAAGAAAAAGAAGCCTTTATACAAGTAAGTTAAAGAAAAGAGCGAAAAAAACAAGACGACATCAGGAGTAGTCTCCTAACCCCCTAGCATAATGAGGGTCAGAACCGGGTGCGATACCCATATGGTTCAAATGGTCCGCAAGGACCGGGGCTCTGCCAACCGCGGAAGGCTGTAGTAAGGTCACTGGTTCCGAACACAGTGTCCTCCACCTTGTTTCATGCTAGCTGTCAATCTAACAATTATGTACACTGTCTGTACAGGGAGTAGCCCCGGAGCGGAGGCCCGGACTGATGAGAGTGCAGGTAACATGTACCTGCCTGCTTTGTGTGAGCACTATTTCCGAGGCTACTCTCCAGCGCTGGCGATCATAGTGTCCTGGTCATCATGTGCGATCTCAACCCCCTCCTCTCGCGGAACCCTTTCCAGGAAGAATAAGATTGTGATTCTGAAGATTCATTCATTGGGTAAAACTGCAGTTAGTTGCGATCCGAAGAACATGGAATATGCAGAAGACAAAGAACTCCAGCCGCCGTCAACTCGTACTCTAGCCTAGGACCTAGGCACCGGTGGATTATGCCGGCATAATTATTGGCATAATTTGGTGGTTGAAAATTTGGAGCATAATTTGGCATCCTCTCGGAGGTAAGAGCATAACTACACGATTATACCACAGTTGTAGTATGTAGGCTATACAATTGTGTACAATGCACCTGATCAGTGCTGGTGATCTGCATGGTAAAGGGTTCGGAGGTCATGCAGATAGTGTTTTCAATGAAAAGCAGGGTAGAAATCATGGCAATACAGTCACGGCATTGTATGCTCGAACTCGTCTTCTTCAAAGTTCTTTCTCACACCGATACAGTACATGTAGCAGAAGATACGAGTGAATCAGCCTTCATTAGGTATCCCGTAGCGGACGACTCGGATAGTGGCGGGTAGTCCGCAAAACTCCGTGTATATGTACATGTACATGTACATTACATTTGTACATTATGCATGTTACGAAGTCATGACCTCTGGTAGTTTGGATTTTAGCAGCCATGATATGCCTGCAGGCTATGGATATTGCTCGAAATTGATGTATAGTTGATGTTCGGTCATGATGGAAGGAGAAGTGGAGCTACGGAAGAGATAAGCTGATTATTCGCAGGGTGAGGGTGACATCGGTTGGACGAGTATGATGATTATGAAGACCGTGAGTTGAACATGATAATTTTCAAAGGTAACTCAAACTAATTTGGCAATGAAATAATATTTTTACTGAAGTACAAAAGAAATCAAGTGATGAATAGAAGACCAACCAAGACCAACAAAGACCAACCAAACCTTGAACAAATTGTCATGTTGCGTGGTGATGTCTGCGGCATTCATACTTTTCATTGCTATTATTAAACTTTTATCTCCACGTAGATTATATGAATAGAAGAATTAATGTTTTCTCTTTTCCATGTTGATCTCTAACGTGCATGGACACCTTGCAGCTTGGTATGGGGATACTCATGTATTTTGTTGTACTTATGGCCACTTGCAACTTGCAAGTACGAAAAAGGCACACTTTTCCGAACTTTGAGGCTCCATAAGTACAACAAAGTGAATATCCCCGGGTGCCAAAGCATAATAATTATGAGGATTTTACGAGCATAATGCGAGAATCAATGAAGTATATAATAACACATGGTACGGAGGGCATTATGGCTGATTTATGCCCTGGTGCGTAGCCCGAGGTCGTGCACCGTAGCCCAAGGGCCGCAGGCCCGCGGGCTACGGTGCACGACCGAGGGCTACGCACTAGGGCATACAATCAGACATAATGCACGACGTACCATGTGTTTATTATAGTTCATACATGCCACGTGCCTAGTTGTAGACACATAAGGTAAACATGGTCAAGGGAGGAGGAAGGTTCCAATCAGCTGTCATATGAATGAAGGGTCGAACAAGATCAGAAGGAGCTTTCTCCGTGGAATGATAGAACGTTTTGAGTCAGATTTACTTGCAGTTCCAGGAATATGCCTTTGCATTTTGGTGTTAGTGTTGCCTATTGGGCGGTACGGAAGTTAGCTGATTCGCTGCTGCTTTGGAGTTGACGTTGGACGCAAACATCCTTGACCAAGTGGCACTAGTAATTAGACTACTAGTAGTTTTGAGAGTACATTGTAAGTGTTCTTATTCGGAAAAATGATACTTTTTCACATACATCTGAGATTTTGTTCGCATTGCTTTCAGTTTACTTGAGGTCCATGTACACTGGACATGTAGCTAGATACATTTGAAGTACATGTAGATGTAACTGTATATTTTGTAGGAATTCGAGGTACAATCTGATCTATTCCAGATAGGTAACTTTGTGATGCATGTTCACCTGTCGACTTGTTCGCCTCAATTGACTTGAATCTAGTAATGCATGGTAATGACATGCTGTGTCCTATTGTCACGTTGGTATAAATTACTTCTCCTATGTCGACATTGCTAGTAAAATATAATTGTTTTGGACGGTGCACGTAAGTAGTTTCGTTTTGTGTGGTGTGTGCGAGTGCATGTGGTGTCCTTAGGGATGGTCCCATGTGTTCTACGTGCGCTGGAGTACATGTACTGCCAATTATGTACCAGATCATTGCCGTAAAAGGCATGGCTTGTTGCATATTTGGCAGTGCACCAGCGTACGTAGTACGCCTGGGGTCATTCCTAATGGGCATGGGTACGCCGTACCCGGGCATTATCGTCTGATAATGCCCTGGTAAGGTGCTGCTCTGATTGGCCAAATGCTAGCAACGACCTGACAACAGGCACGTGACATGTATGAAAGCATAATTCCATGATTTCGCGAGCATAATCCGCCGGAGCCTAGTACACTACTAGGACCCCAAAGAGAACCATGTCATGTGACTAGCTGAAGTGTGATGCGTGGGAAAATATCTGAACCACGTGTACCATGGTGTACGCCGATAGCGCATACTTGCCATTAATTGCCGACTGCCTGCTGCTGTGCAGCATACATGTACGTGTGTACCATGCTGACTCTGTCGGCATGGCGCAGATGACAGCACATCACAAGGCCGCTAATAGTAGTGGGAGTCACTCAGTGGAAGGACAAACTCCACTCTACAGCTGTACCAGTGTGTACGAATCTTGGTGTAAGGAACAGTGTCCCTAGACTACAACTTTACAAGTCATGATCATGATGATTGACAGATTCTAGATTGTACAGTAGTCCTACATGTAGATCCTGACTGAAACCAGGGAGAGCAATACCGGTTGGCATGCGTGGAGCAGGAGGGTCTCGGTCTTTGCGACCACCAGGAACCATGATGGGATCGTGTGACTATTCGTGTTCCTTTAATACATTTATGCTGTCCTCCGCTTTGTGATATTGTGCAGCCATGGTGGTGAACTATCTACCGGTACTTGAGTACATAAGTCACTGTACTGTAGTACCGGCAGAAGTACTAATAGTAATGGGTGGTCTTGGTACCATGTGAGGACTCTCTCTCTCTCTCTCTCTCTCTCTCTCTCTCTCTCTCTCTCTCTCTCTCTCTCTCTCTCTCTCTCTCTCTCTGTCTCACCCATACCGCCATACATACATGTACATGTACATGTACAATGTACAAGTAGGACTGGTGCTTGCACGCGCAAGGTCACGCTAGCAATAGCTGCAATGCAAGTACAGTTAATTAAGTCAGTGTAAGCGCTAGCGAGTCGTGCAAATCCTGGTTTGTTACCTAAGCTTATAAGGCAAAGGTAGTGTTACTATTGTCCCGGTGCATGTACTTTTAAGTTCCCACGCAGACGTGGGAGGATGTCAACACCTACGGCGTATGTATCTAGATCTGCGATTGTGCATGGTGCGGACGTTGCGCACCGACGAAGCGTAGATACATGTATGGATGTCGGCACGTCGATCGGCACCGGCAGACGGCAGTTTCCCACACATGCACACACGACCATGGGTTACATCATACACAGCAGCTAGCAAAGAGCGCTGATGGTGTCGGCTAGGTGGCAGTGCCTGAATGGGTCAAATGTCCCGATGGAGGAGGGGGTTACCCGAGTCATGGCCATTGGGCCAAGCCCGCCCTCCGCCTCTACAGTAGGAAGGATCGAGGGTCGTGAGGTTGGCTACGTACAGACAGTTGTCAGTAACCGCAGGGTGCCGAAGGGTGCCATTTTTTTTCATTTGGGTTGTCTCGATCAGGGAGCCCTACACATACGGTATGTGTAGGGCTCCCTGGTCTCGATGATTTGTGCTAGCGGCAAAAAACAGCAAAAAGCAAAAAAAAAGAAAAAAGACCTACATGTACATATGTACATGCATTCAAGAGTACATGAAAAATGGTTTTCATGTACTCGTACATCGTACTCTTGATGCATTGTACATGCACATGTACATGGCGTGCGCGTGCATACGGCGGTACATACGGTACTACCTGCATGAAAAGCGCCTTTTCCCCTTTGTGTTTACCTGGCGCCGGCCCGGCCCGCACGTTCAAATATTGGTGAATTTTCTATCGCCAGGATATGATGTTCTTCGGCGCCCGACCTCGGATGTAGTCATCCGAAACAAACTCATGACAATCATGTAAAGCTGTAGTTCACCTAAAACTAAATATTTCATTATTACTTGGGGAGTCATTAATGGCCATGATAGATGACTCGCTGATAATAATCAAGTCCCAGGGCCGGGTGGGACACAAACAAAAAGAAAAAGGAAAACCTCTACCCATCGCGAGTTCGGCAGATATCAGCAACAGCAAGCTCAGGAAGTCTACGCGGCTCCATGATGCCACTGTACGAGTCGTACTGTCTGTACACTACGCACAGACAGACAGTGCATGCACGCGCGCAAGGACATTCATATCAAGCCTACATTTTTTTTGTCCGGATCTGCAGCATACATGTACATGTAATAATAATTATTATTAATAATGCGGAAGCACAGAGTTGTAAATGTACAACTCCCTTACTTGCAGGCAACTGGTTGACCGGTTGAGTACAGTCATCATGGTCATGTAGATCTACCATGTGTACTGACAGTGTGTGTGGCGGTCAGGGCTAGGGAGTACTAAAAAATCGTTTTTTAGTACTCCCGGTTTAGTTGCGTACCGACCGTGTATGTGTGGAAAGTCATACTGACTGTACGAGTACTGGAGACGCTGTTTGTGGACCAGGCCAGGGAGTACTACACTGACTGTACACATACCGGTATGTGTAGGGCTCCCTGCCGCTGTGGAGTGTGGACCCGGTACTCCCCCGTCCACATGATCCAGCCCAGTCGACCAGCAGGTGCCTGATTCCACAAACGTCAAGATATGCCATGCCGTGTGCTGTTTTGTCTCTTTTGATAGCTCACTGCTTCAACTGCTTCATATTCTGCTCGTTCCCTCGTCACTTTGCTTTCCTTCCCTAACCAAATATCCACAGCTGCACCGTGGTTGTTTGGGGCCTACCCTCTACTGAAGCTTGGTGGACAGAATGAGTGAGACTCCTGGCAAAAGGATTTCGTATTCGAAAGTAAGTAGGAACTCGTTTTCGTATCCCCCACCTACCAGCAATATTCTGTTTGGCTCCAATATCTCGTGAACAAGCTGTTTCAAACATGCAGTGGAAAGTATTTCTTGAAAAGAGTAGTGAATTTGTCCCTGGCGCAGCTCTAAGGAAGAAAGTGTTGTGCCTTTCACTTGCCGTTTGTAAATTCTTGTAGGCTTTTCGACATTTTCACCACACGTGTTGTAATTTTACTATTTTTTAGTTGATCTATTTTTTCAAGCACCAAGAACGTTGGCTTTTCCTTACTCATTAAGAGGTCTTCATCTTTTCACAGAGGTTATTTCTTCCACCGAGCCACAGTGCCATAGTACTTGTGTTAGCTATCCGCCCGTACATGCAGTTGTTCGTATTGGGCTCTGAAAACAACAATATCATTATTAATTGCACTTTGTCATTATACCAAATATGCATTCAGCTTCACTGTCCTCTGTGCGAGTTCCTTAAGGTTGCGATTACACTGTGTTTCGTGTCAGCGCTTCCGTTTAAACAAACTTTGCTGGAGGCATGAAGACCCATGGTCGTGATATTGCATTGCATGCAGTAGCCGTGGCGAAATTTGAAAATAGCGCAACGTGGCTTTGGTAATTTAGGATACCGTTCTCTTCTGCAACATAGCAATTTTACTTCCTTGTCAACTATGGCCTGTAGTGAGAACCTGTTCACCTATTTGGTAAATCGCAGGGCGATCAAGAGGGACACTGCGGTATTGTATGATGGATTGAACGATGCTGGCCGTCTTGAAAGTCGCATGCTTACAATTTTCTATGCTCACTTCAGCTCAACTCTCTTCTCATGGCATATTGCGTTCAGCATCGATGTAGCCGTCTGAATTTCCGTGGATCCTCAATTTCCCTTGGCTACCCAGCAAAACGTGCCAGATTTCTCATGAATCCTGATTCGAGTCCCAGGAGTGTGATTGATGATTTTTTTCTATCTGGGCTCCAGGTGTTGAGAAACAGCAGGAAGGCAGGTAGCCTAGTTCCCCCTCCTCTCCTGAAAAACACTCTTGAGACATAATTAGCAATTAGGACCACCAACAGGGAGTTGAAGGCAGCTTTTCTCCCAATAGGGAGGTTCCGGAGTACGACTTTTCGTGCCAAAATCCGTGGAGGCGCTACGGATATTTTATACGTCGTTTTCGAGCAGTGAAAAGTTCCGGGGTACGGAACTTATGTGTTTGCCGTCATTGCCTAGGTTACGATCGCAAACACGTCACATTCCCGCGCTATGCCTTTTTATTTTGAAAATTTGTACCGAAATCAAAACTTCCCGCGGAAAATCGATGTTTCTCGTACCAAATTTGTACGCGAAAAATCTTTCTGCACCCGATGACGCAAAATTTCCATACGAAACATGGTTCGTATGAAAGCCAGTCCACACGGATTCTCCGTGCCGAAAAATCGTATGGAGCACGCCTGGAAAAAATCCGTAGCGCCCATACGGATTTTGGCACGGAAAATCGTACCCCGGAACCTCTCTAATGACTAACAACTGAAGTATGTGGCAGCTCCCCCCCCCCCCCCCCCCCCCCAGATAGCCATGTTTTGACTTCCCCGCTTGATATCGTCACGTGCATAACTCGTTGTGATAACCAGCAGCAATACCATCAATGAAGCCACAGTTGAGCCCACAAAACGCAGTGTAATTGCGGCCTAATCTGAACTAATGACACTGGCCGTTTACACTAAAGTACAGGTCTACTCTCCATATAACGTAATCTCTGGGACCACGCACAAATTATGTTATATCGAGAGTTATGTTATGTAGAAAACCGTGTGTAAAATACAAGATGTACCTCAAAATGAAGGGTATTACAAGGTGGGTTCAACCGTGCAAACATATACACACTGTACCACCATCGACATCAGATACCATCAATGCCGCAGAATATATGCACAATAGGACTAAACTGGCTAGCTACGGCTACAGCTTGATCGTACCGCGCACGTGAATCTACGTTGTATCGAGAGTGCGCACGTCGGGGACCGCGCCACAGGGTGCGTTATGCCGAGGTTTACGTTATGTAGGACTAAACTGCCTAGCTACAGCTACCGCTTGATCGTACCGTGAACGTGAATTTATGTTGTATCGAGAGTGCGCACGTCGGGGACCGAGCTGTAGCGTGTGTTATGTCGAGGTTTATGTTATGTAGGATTATGTTGTGTAGAACAAAATTTGTATGGGAGTGATGCTGTTTCGGCGCGGGATCTGATTTTTTTACTTACTAGCGAGGTTTATGTACAAGTGAGAGTTGTTATATCGAGAGCAGACCTGTATGAGTGACTCCCCTGTCACAAAGTTTTATTCTTTTGAGCACAAGGTCATTATCATTTTCTCCAGTGCCCGGATTAGGCAGATGGTTTCACCATGGAGAGTATTAGCTAGTCAACTGGAAAGGCACATGCCACTTTTAGCAAGAGTGTGCAACTCTTCGATCTCTCAGCCCATGGAAGAGTTTTTTTTAACATCAGTCTTTCACGGCCATTTGCCTCACTGCAGTCATCGTGCGTAACCAAAGACCTAAAGTGCAAACAAAGGTGCATGAGCAGTGTGCAAAAAAACGCTTGATCAAATTCTACCGAGAAATAGCGCCATTAAATGTTTCCTTCGTGGGTGAGTCCATTGCAGCTTAAGATAAAGCTGCACACTCTAGGTTATGTACTATTGATTTTACCAGAGTCCATCGCCTTCAGCTGGTTGAAAATAGCTTTTCACATGAACGTGGGTTTACAGAACGGATGATCAGTGCATGAATATTCTCGTATATGTGGACACTGGACAGCAACTGTTTCACCTTCTGACAGCTCTTGAGCATAGCTCAGAGAACTGAAACTCATCCCCTCGCAATGGCTTACGTCTCCGCAGGACGAGCATTTTGTTCATGTGCGATACATGACAGTGCTCGGTCGGCATGAAGGTCGTGTACACTGTGTCCAACTACCCATCACATATTGCCAACGTAGTGTAGATGTGCACTGTGCCAGGACTGTAGAAGTTCTCTATGCTCTGGTCTAGAGTAGCGGTGTGAAGCCGATGTCGGTTCGAGCTTTGACCCGAACCAGTTCCGCTTGTCTTTCATAGAGTTCCCGCATACAAGTCCCGACGAGTGTTCCCTTCCAGCATACTACAACTTCAGCAAGAATGTATGGTAATAGAGAGGTTCCGCATAACGTAATTACGTTAGTAAAAAACGTAGTCAATCTACGGAAAGTCTTACGTAAACTGCATGCGCACCTGTGTTCCGCCATACGGAGTTTTCAAATCACGTAGCTGCCCTTGGCAACTCCAAACGCGGCAGCGTACGACCAGATCGACCTGGGGAGAGAGTCATAAATTTGTACCCTAATCCACTTACGGACCAGCTACGGTATCAGAGCCCTATCTACGTACTCTACGTAGACAACTTTCCGTAGGTGGAGTGCAAACTCACGAATTCACAGGTTTTCCCCGCCCACTAACGTAAAGTTGCTCAACTTTATGTAGTGCGGAACCTCTCTAATGTATGTTATGGATGTTCTAGCAGGACCTTTGCATGTATGTCATCATCCCACGGAGAATCAAGCTCTGACTGAATCAATCAGGTGACCTGTTTTCTTGTGTGGATGTTCTGTGCTGTGTGCATGCTGTAGGATGAGTTACTTGCTCTTCGTAACCACCCCTCAGCTAAAGTGTGGCCGGCATGTCTGGATCGACAGTTCACTCTCAAGGATGACAAGTTCTTCTCAGCCGTGAGATGGTTTGCCGAGTTGGCTGAAGAGGACCCATTGAAATCAGCAGATCGCAGAAGGTGAGTCACGCCCAGATAGTGGTGCAATGGGCGTGCGCCGATTTTGCTTGATAAACGGTGGCCATTATTAACTTCTGCTTGCGTAATTCCTGGCCATACATACCACACCATTACTGTCCATTAGACACTATTATAGTGTTTCACCTTGTAATGCCATCGTTCATGCTACTTTTCTGTGAACATGTGTTCTGGCCGTTGGCTCTACAGTGCATTTCAAAACTATAGACGCGTAGGGTTTTTGAAATATTTCAAATTTGGCTGGAACTTTTTGAGAATAGTTTTCGGAATATTGCTCAGGATCGCTCCACAATTACTCTCATATAGTTTCTAAAGGATTGGATAACAGACGCCCAATTTGGAAAAAATTATGCACAAAGTGATCACAGATTTTTTGTGGTATAGATGCTGGCATAACGGTTTTTGCCTAGGTACGCGTCTATAGTTTTGAAATGGACTGTAGGGAGCAAGCTGCAGTGTACTCGAATGTCAGAAATTTTCGGTGCTCAATATTTTCGGTATGAGGGCAAAAGGCCAGGTTAGGTGAACAGAAAATTTAGGTACAGAGAAGCAGTTCCCTATTGTATTTTGTGTGATGGTAATTGTTCAGTGTATTGTCTACGGAGAGTACGTAGATAGAGCTCTGATAACGTAGCTGGTCCGTAAGTGGATTGGAGTACAAATTTATGACTCTCCCCAGGTCGATCTGGTTGTACACTGCCGCGTTCAGAGTTGCCTAGGGCAGCTACGTGATTTGAAAACTCCGTATGGCGGAACCCAGCTGCGCATGCAGTTTACGTAAGACTTTCCGTAGATCGACTACGTTTTTTACTAAGGTAATTACGTTATGCGGAACCTCTCTATTATTCCCGTAATTTCACCAATAATTCTCGCAATAATGCTTTTTTTTCTTCCCTTTTTTTGCAGATACCGTACCGCGTACGGGTATTGTTGCCACTTGTACTGGCAAAAAAATCACGGTTCGCATGAGACTCGGCTGGAACCTTTTTTTTTTTTTTTTTGAAAGACAGGGTGAACAACTGCAGGACCACAAGCTTTTTGGTACCAATTAGGGTGTTATCAATAAAAAAATGAAAGAACGGGGGCATTACTCAAATTTTACCGATTAAGCGGGATTCACAGAAGCTTTTTTTGCGATGCGACACGCGCGAAACCGGGAAAACCCCCAAATCGCAGCCATGTCGCACCCCACGCAACTGCCGCAACTGGGCCATCGCAGGCCATCGCAGAAGTTGAGCTTGGCTCAACTTTTGCGATGCGACAAGCGATTTGGCGTACGATTTTGACTTTTTCTACAGCAAAGTTGTACAAAGGTTCAAGAGTTGCCTATAAATTTGTACAGGTTGTACCAAACCGCGCGAATATCATGGTGACGTACCCAAATCAGCAAGACTTTGTCGCATCGCTGACTACTTCTGTGAATGGTATTTCGCAAGTTCGCATCGCACGCGTCCGTCGCAGATTGCGTCGCATCGCGTGTCGTATCGCAAAAAAAGCTTCTGTGAATCCCGCTTTATTCCACAAAAAGTGCCAATAATAGAGAGGTTCCGCATAACGTAATTACGTTAGTAAAAAACGTAGTCGATCTACGGAAAGTCTTACGTAAACTGCATGCGCATCTGGGTTCCGCCATACGGAGTTTTCAAATCACGTAGCTGCCCTTGGCAACTCCGAACGCGGCAGTGTACGACCAGATCGACCTGGGGAGAGAGTCATAAATTTGTACCCCAATCCACTTACGGACCAGCTACGTTATCAGAGCCCTATCTACGTACTCTCCGTAGACAACTTTCCGTAGGTGGAGTGCAAACTCGCGAATTCACGGGTTTTTCCCGCCCACTAACGTAAAGTTGCTCAACTTTACGTAGTGCGGAACCTCTCTAATTCCCATTTTAAAAATCAGACCGATAATTCCCGAAATTATGCCGGCATATTCCGCGGAAGCCTACCCCCCCCCCCCCCCCCACACACACACACACACACTACTTGGTTGCCGGGGCATGTGAGCCAGAGGCAAACTTATTATTCTTTCATTAGTTGGGTCATTACCGTAAATTACCGTTGATCCGCCCCCTCTCTAATTCCCGCCCCCTGTCGATTTTCTACCTGTGAAGCGACTTCAGCGTATACAACGAGAATACGATTTTGAACCGACGCATGCACTGCTGTACACAATATTTGCCAATCCAGGATGAAAATGTGCACAATCCAGCACATCGAGTCTGAACTTCTACGTTGTTGTACATCGTACTGCACTTGACAGCCTTGATATAATTCCCGCCCCCCAGGCCGAAAATCCAGCTGGGAAGCGACATGGCATGGGGGCGGATCAACGGTACTTTACGGTAGTTACATCTACCACCACAGAGCACCTAGATAATGCTTGTGCACTTGTTGTTGTTGTTGTTGTTGTTGTTGTGTGTGTGTGTGTGTGTGTGTGTGTGTGTGTGTGTGTGTGTGTGTGTGTGTGTGTGTGTGTGTGTGTGTGTGTGTGTGTGTGTGTGTGTGTGTGCATGCGTTTTATTGCACCTTCTACAGCAATGGCGGCAGTGACAGGGAAGCTAAATCAGGTCAGTACTCTCTCTGTCTCTCTCTCTGTCTCTCTCTGTCTCTCTCTCTCTCTCTCTCTTTCTCACACACACACACACACACACACACACACACACACACACACACACACACACACACACACACACACACACACTCGAGCGAGGAAGCATGTCTGAATTGGCCAAATGTTCTGGCCTCTTCATGGTATCTGAGCTTTTTTGGAAAACTCTGTAGAGCTGTAGAACCCAAAACATTGTGCATACCAGTAGTATGTGCAAGTGACAAGCGACACAACGAATCTCTCGAGTCACACCCTGGAGGATCAGGTTTTGTTACCCACCTTCACTAACTGCTAATACTCGGTTTCATCCGGTGCGATTTTGTTGCATGTGTCCAGCTTGATAAGAATGTCTCCTGCTGTCACAGCAGCTATTGAACCTCTGTTCATCTGGTGCATAATACAATGCTGTAGTTGTGCTATCTTGCTTGTACGGGTGTGTTGTTTAGATGGTGGTGTTGTGCTGGGACCGCAGCGTGGTAACTTTAATCATGGCTGCAGTGGCATTGATGCCAGGCGTAAAGGAGGAGAGCGTGCTCCACCTGGAAGGCGTGAGTACTATAGTATGCAAGTATTGGCCTTGTTTGTCATCCTCTCGTTGTCAAGGAATGCATGTATTCCACTGCTGCAGTATATTTGTATTTATGTGATTTTGTACTAGATATTCTATGTACGTGGTCTGAAGAGGGCTTGATAGAACATCGAACCAAATCACATTAAACCTAAAAGGCAACATTTTCCCAAGCCTAACTTCAGACTAAATTTTACATGCAACATACGAGTACAGTACATGCATCCTTTGACCTTGTACAGCTGAGCAAGTGGATGTGTGAAAGCAGGGAGTCGTACGAAGTGTGTAAGTTTGTACGACTGCCTGGTAAAGCCTAGTTCACATTCGACGGGGCGCGACGGGACGCGTCGTAAGGATCGACGGGAAGCGACGGAGCGGTCTGACGGCGTCCAATGTGAACACCAGGAACGGGAACGCAACCGTACTACCGTACAGATCGGGAAGCGACGGGAAGAGTTGGATCGATCCAACTTTTCATACCGTAGACGGGCGTAGACGGGGACGCAAGCGTACAAAACGGCTGCAATTCGAGTGTGAACAGGAGACGGCGTCATGCGCCGACTACTCCCGAATTCGTACTTGGAAACTTTTAGCATTTCGAACACTGCGCTTCCCATGATAACTCACAGAATGGCTAGCACGACTTGAGTTGAATTTTAGCAACATAAGATCTCATGTCACTTATTGTATTTAGGGATAGTTCAGAAGCGTAACAGACAAACTATTCTATCATTTCCTGGGGCTATTATTTGAATGCCACAACTTTCAGGGCTAAGTTTTGATCTTCATGAAAAACTGGTATTGTGAACTTGATTCCGCTTCTTTCAAGGAGAAACAATTGAAAAGAAGTCCCAAAAAACGAGAAATTAGAGAGGTTCCGCACTACGTAAAGTTGAGCAACTTTACGTTAGTGGGCGGGAAAAACCCGTGAATTCGCGAGTTTGCACTCCACTTACGGAAAGTTGTCTACGGAGAGTACGTAGATAGGGCTCTGATAACGTAGCTGGTCCGTAAGTGGATTGGGGTACAAATTTATGACTCTCTCCCCAGGTCGATCTGGTCGTACACTGCCGCGTTCGGAGTTGCCAAGGGCAGCTACGTGATTTGAAAACTCCGTATGGCGGAACCCAGATGCACATGCAGTTTACGTATGACTTTCCGTTGATCGACTACGTTTTTTACTAACGTAATTACGTTATGCGGAACCTCTCTATTAGGTCCGAAAGTCACCCCGTCACGGACCGTGCCTTATGACTCGTGCCGTTCGACGTTGAACGTCGCAACGACTGCTGCATGTCGTGTCGTACGAATCGTACAGGATTTTACAGCTCACCCCAGCCCTCCCGACAAGCCCTTACGTCCCGTACCGTCGGCGTTGCGTCGAATGTGAACTAGGCTTAAAAGTATGATTAATGCAGGAAAGTAAGGGGCCATCCGTAATTATCGATCTTTTTCACGAAACGAAAAAGTTTCGTTTATGGGTGGGTGGGTAGTGACCGGTTTCGTTTTGAAAAAACATCGAAAGCAGAAAAATCTACGCGCACTGCATGCATTGTGTACTTCGAAGTAGATCGACAGTGCGATGCACTGATACCACTCTGTACTCCGTGCAGTTGTGAGTTCCTTTCGTGCTCGGATGACTTCTCCGACGGGGACCAAGCAGTAATTCGCTCTGGGCCCGGCCATGGGACCGACAACAGATAGATGATACTTCGTTCCAGCCGCCGATGCAAGAGAATTTCAAATTACGGAGCGGGGCGCACGCCAAGTAAATTCTCACGCAAATATGGGGAGCGCCAGCCGCTGAAGACGATGTCGTCGTAATGTACCTGGAAGAATCTGATCGTGCTTATGGTGGGAAAGCCATGGAGAGTGATCCCCTTGTCGACAGTCTTCCAGAGACGGAAATTTAGGCCATCGACTTTCTACGTACCTGATTAACGGCAGCGCTGCGCGGCGTGTGTGCGACCTTACGGAGCTTTCCGACAACGATTCTGGGGCGATGCTGCTCTCATTTGCGAGCGAGGCACGACCACTGAAGTCTGTGATAGCTATGGCGTTTGTTTCCGCTCCGAAGTCGACTTGTTTTGGCAGTATCATGTCAATGTCGGAACTCTGACGATTTGCATTGTGTACTATTCGGAATATTCCCGTGTTTAGACGTAGAGGTGCCAATTATTTGGCAGCGTATGTGTGTGGTAGGTGAACATAAATGTTTCCATGGTCGAGAAGTAGTACCAGACTTCCAAGAAAATATAACTGACTTGCACTATCAATATCATACAAAATGTAGCCTCGCTTTGAGCTATTGGCATCATTCTAAAATGTTACGGATTTCATATACAAAAGTAAACTACTCGCCGGTAAACATGGTAAAGGGTTAACCAAATTTTTAGTGCTTGCATGCGAAGGATATGATTGTGTGTGTTGTAACAGCCAATCAAGATCATTTTCTGCACAAAGTCTCAAGTCAATTAATTTTTTCGTTTCAGGGGGGTGGGTGGGTGGGGGTGGGTCATAACTAAACTTTTTCGTTTCGTGAAAAAGATCGATAATTACGGATGGCCCCAAGCCTGTGTCCAAGGTCTTTTTTCTCTATGTCATGCAAGGTATTTGAAATTGTTTTGGACACCTTTTTGAAGCAGCCTACTGTCGTTCTCTGGTTGTGCCCTGGTGCAGTGAATCGAAGGACTGGTCTTTTGAATGACCAGCAGCAGCAGCAGAGAAGGCTTCCGAACAAAGTCAAACAGCAACCGCAAGACCTGCTTCCTCATTGGCACCCCAACAAGCAAATAAATGACCTGCCGCAGCATCAGGGGCGCAAGCAGCTTTCTGCAGCAAGTCCGAAGACTAAACGGCGCTCGCCAACTCCCGAAAGAAGAGCTGCAGCTGCTGATGGCCTGCAGCTATCTGGTTCTAAATCACCGAAGCCATCGAGAAACAATAAGGTCGCGCCTGTCTCTCCTATATCAAGAAAGAAACAAAGCAGTGCAAATGGGACTGCTCGGCCCGTAGATCTTCTCCCTGACACTTCCTCTACTGACCAGACAGCACCCGAACCAGGAAAACTCAAACGACAACCTGAAGATAACTCGCGCTCATCGACTGAAAGTCTCTCGCAGTCACGAAGGAATGGCCACCAGCACCCATCACAGCCCAGAGAAGAAAGTCGGCCTCTCTCGCGTGAGACAAAGGATGTTGAAAAGGATCAGCGCAAGACTGGCCAGCAGCAGCAGTCGCAAAAACCCAGAGAAGACATTCGATCTCTTTTACGGGAATCAAAAGATTCAGATAAGGATCAGCGGAAGGCTCCGCAGGAGCAAAGGAAAACTTCTCAGGAGCACCGGAAGACTGGTCAACAGCACCCTGCTCAGCCACAGCAGCAGCAGCACCAATCACAGCCGCAGAAGCAACAACAACAACCACAGGCAACTCAGCAGCAAGTGCAGCAGCAGCAGCAACAACAACCGCAGCTGCCAAAGCAACAGCAACAACCACAACAGCAGAAGCAGCAGCAACTGCAGCTGCAGAAGCAGCAACAACAACAACAACAATCGCAGCTGCAGAAGCAGCAGCAGCAGCACCAACCACAGCCAACTCAGCAGCAACCCCAGCAGCAGCCACCACAACAGCAACCCCAGCAGCAGCCACCACAGCAGCAACCCCAGCAATTGCGGCATCACCAGCAGCAGCCCCAGATACGTCCACAGCACCTACCACAACCACAGCAGCAACCACAGCGGCAATTGCATGTGCAGCAACAATCACAGCAGCAACCACAGCGGCAGTTGCATGTGCAGCAACAACCACAGCAAATGCCGCAGCAGCAACACCAATCCCAGCTGCAATCCTTGCTGCAACAGGTCCCACAGCAGCAGCAACTACAGGCACAATCTCCGAGACCTGGTGCACAGTCCCAGCAGTCTAGAGAAGCCCATCGCACTCTGTCACTAGATGCAAAGGACATTGAAAAGAAGCAGCAAAGGCATGCGGAAATGCAGTCACCTTGTGGAATCGTCCCAGTCACCCAAAATCTTATGAAGGCTAGCGAGAAGGAATCGAAGCAGCATGGTGACCCAAACATTGGTAATGTCTCTCCACACTTGATGATGAGTACCGTGAGTGCTGAACAAAACTTTGATTTCGATCGCTTCCTGGCCACTCTGAATGTCAAGGTATGTACTATGGCCTGTTTCTTGCCTTTCATCTCTGCTTGTAAATGAGTTTGTTCTCATTAATCAACTCTAAAACGCAATGCACAATATCACTTCTGCGACACAAATGAGCAACCAAGAGTTTTTTTCTGCAAAATTTTCCGTCGCAGACTATCGCAGCTCCGTTGCAGGTCGCATCGCGGGACGTTGAGCCCATTTCCAACTTCTGCGGTGAGCGATGCGCGTCACTTTCTACATGGCATACCCACATACAGCTCGCGTACGGTTTTGGCCTGCAGGATTTCGCTGTGATGTGCAATCCATTGTGCATCGAAGACTCTTCGCGCGATGCGGAAAAGACTTTGTTTCGAAGCTCATTGCATGGCAGAAGTGATATTGTGCGTTGAGCTTAGGGCTGAAACGAACACAATTTCTTGCCAATCGAATATTCTTGGCGCTAACGAACGAATAAACGAATGTTCTTTAAAGGCAAGTGTTGCTTTTGCAGGGTGTTGTGTGATGATTTGCAGTGGCACTGCACCACTGCATTGCACTGTGACAAGTCAATGGGTTCACTTCCGGTGATCAGGCATGGTGTAGAGCATAGTGTGACGCTTTCTCTCTTCTTTCCCATACATAGGATGGTACTCCAACTGATGACAAAAGTCGGTTCCGGCAGTTCTTCACGTCACCTCGCCCGTCGACTTCTACTTCTAGCTTGAGTAGGACATCGTCCGCCAGCACACCGGCAGTGTAAGTTACAAGGTTTGCAGACCTGGGAAAACACTCAGATGAGCTCTTGCAGTGTGCTGTAAAACCGGAAAATTTCAGTGGAGATTTATTTTCGCTAACTTCGGTACAGGTAATTTTTACCTCTAATAAAACGCGGCCTAACATTCAACAATGTCATGCCACATAGTATGCAGAATGCATTTTTGGATCTGGAAAACTGGCTTACCGAATTTTCACGCTACCGAGTCGTTGATGTTGGGAAATGCCAAAATATTACACCACCGAAAATTCCCGGTTTTACGGTACTGTGTTTGTACTGTGTTTGCACTGTGTTTGTACTGTGGGTGCATACCATACTAGCTCAATTAGAGGCCCCTCCTTGGATATTAGCCCCCCCCCCCCCCCCCTCACATTAAAGCACGGACTGCTATTCACGAAACATGGTGTGATCAGGTACGGGTAGTACCATGTCTGGTCACGGCAAATGCATACAAAACATGCATCGGCATGTGCATGCAATGATGCATGTCCAGGTCGATGAAGTGTGTGTGAACTTACTCGAGGCCGAGTTGCTTTGAATATGAAGATTTTAGGGATTAGATTGTAATGCTTGTCTGGATTGAAACAATAAAAGCCCCTCTTGAATAGTGGCCTCCTCGAAATTGGCATTGAAAAAATAGAAGCCCGGCTTCGAATCGAGTGAGTACGGTGTCTTTGTCTTGGCGAACAAGCTGTTCTGACATGGTTGCAAGTGAATTTCATTGAAATAGGAGACATACAGGCAATGTATAATGATTAATGTTGGAGATGGGTATATTTATCCCATGGTGTGTGTGTGTGTGTGTTTCTATAGGGAGCAAATACCGACGGTGCCAGCTGCGCCAGCAGCAGTAGCTCAGGCAGTCCTGGCAGCCGCTGCGCCGTCTGCATCGCACCCTGACAGTTTCAAACAGTTCATGGCACCAAGAGCTCCTCGTCAGCGCCAGCGTTTGGAAGGAGAGTCTGGTCGTGTCCGTCGTAATGGCCTGTCAGATGTTGCCGATATCGAAGCTGAGGCCACAGCCGAAGCCATACAGGCGATTCGCACCACCCAGCAGCAGTCGGCTCAGTCTGGTCTTTTGCCCACGCCTGATGAAGTGCGTAGCTTGAAACCGTCGAAGACCTTCAATCTGCCGGCAAGCGGCTTTTCCAGTGAAGCCGCGGAACCTGTCTTACCCTCGCCACCTGTCGCAAAAAACACTGCGCCACCGGTAGGCCCTCCTTGTAATATACATACTATGTGTTGCCCTGTTTGCATGGTTGGTCATCCTAATGATAACGGATAACACTGTTAGATAAGCATCAAACACTTTGAGTGATATTGCACTTCATAATACTAGGTAGGCTTTTGACAGTACCGTATTTCCCCGTAAGTTAGTACGTACTAACTTTCGAACTTAGCAGCCACATGAGTACTAACTTTCGGGGGTGGTGCTATCTTTCGGGGAGTACTTTTTTATCGGGGGTAAATGACACGCAGTGGGAAGCCTGCGCAACTCTAGTGTCCGTGCATATGATGTATGTACTGTACGGTGTCTGTACATGTAGGACGGGTACGAACTTACTGTCTTTCGGGGTGATAATCTCGGCAGTGGAAAGTGTATTTTTTATAGGGGGGGGGGGGGGGGTACTCATTGGGGAGAAATACGGTAGGCCGTATGGTGGGTATGTGACTCAAACTTACGCACCAGGCTTTTCTTCTCTAAACCTTTGTGTGTTAGTACTGCATGGCATCAACTGTAGTGCCTTCCGCTGCTCAAGCATCGGACTTCTTGCTCCTAAAACCATGCTGGTGTGTTCTATGTCTTCCCTTGTACTGTGTCTTTCGGTAGGTCTCTCTGCCCATGGCGTTCATGCCGACGTCCGTTATGCGCAAAATGAAGATGCCCGCGTCAAAGCCTGGCATCACCACAGTATCTGTGCAATCGCCTCCGCAGCCGCAACCTCCAACGCAGCCATCTTCTACACGCAGCACAGCGGCTGCTGCTGCTCAAACGTCACTAGCTACCAATCCGCACGCTGCGGCCGCTGCTGCTGCTGCATCACACTTGTCTTCTCTGCAAGCCACACAACATGCTGCCCAGCTTCAACAGCACTTTTCCCAGCAAGTTCGCTCCAAGAACGGTAAGTCCTATTTCTCCGGTGTCTGGATTAGATTTTAAGGCGTTTTTTTTTGTAGTTGAGCCTTGAGAGTGGTGGCATTCCTGCGGATGCAGAAAACTCAGTCTAACCAAGTCTCGCGCCAACCGGGAACTTTGTAGTTATATCACAGAGGTTCCGCGCTACGTAAAGGTAAGTAGGCGGCGGGAAAAACCTGTAAATTAGCGAGTTTGCTCTCCACTTACGGAGAGAACATATGTGGCTCCACTAAGGCAGGTGCTCCAGTTGAGGAATTGTGTGTCGCCAAGGATGGAGTGTGGGTGTGTACGCTGTAATCACAAGTCTCCCGCCATTACCGTAAAGTACCGCCAGAGCGCCCCGTCTCGTAAGAGCGCCCCACCTTGATTTTACAGCCAAGGGAAGAAAATCGTATGGCAGAATGCTACTAAGTTTGTACGATATGAGAACCTTCGTGTGCTAAGGTCACGCTTGGTATGCTTTTACTTGGTCCGGCTCATCGCAATTGTCGCTTATCTATCGCCACTAAGAACAGGAGTTTTGTTGCCGCTCTGTGAAATTTTCAATAGGCATAGTGAGGAAGCATGATACATGAATACTCTGCGCCACAATAAACGAAATTCAGCCATGGAATCAGGTGAAGCGAGTCATAGAAGGGAAGCAAGGTAAGCAAAATGCACGAAATAAATCAGCGAAGGAGCGCGTTCTTGCACTCACACTCCTACAGGTCCAGACGGTTCATTCAACTCTCCATCACTCGAGCTGCCGCCGTTACATGAGCTGACATTAAATTGCTGGTGTCTAGCTGCTGGCGTAGACTGGTAGAGACTAGAGTATCTCTTGCTTTGTCAGCCTGTCGCATGGCAGCAATGGAAAAGGAACAGTTGTGTCTGTCACTTCCGTGCTTGAAGGAACCGTGGGCAGTGTGACCTCCACAGTGTGTTTCAACAGAGCCTTCGAATGAGGCATACAGGCCTCTCCAGACAGCTGTCATACGCTCCACTGGATACGCTGACGACGACTCTTGTAATGCTGCTGCCAGGTCCAGGAAGGAACAACCAAAACGTCCCTCGCATGCGCGCATCGCATCGAAAACACCTTTCTTCTTCAGCATGACGCTCATACTCCTCTGCCGTGCACGCGTGCCTGTCACGCTCTCCAGGATGTCAGTTGCCCCTGCTACAGTTCCGGTCTTCGGGTCGCTGCGCTTGGCTTTTGCAAGTTTTGGCAACAAAGACAGTGAATGGCCAGATTTCCACTTCCCAAAAAAGTCGAACACATCGCGATTCAAAGCGCTAGTCGCGATCATTTTTTCTTTGGTGCCTCATTTGATCTTGCCATCACAACCTCCCAAGCAAAAGTAAGTTAGATATCGTGATTGGACTGGGTTTTACCTGTCAAAAAGTGCGTGGGAGATAAGCGACAATTGCGATGAGCCGGACCAAGTATGTGGACTGGAGCTCGAAGGTAAACTGAGTACGGATTGACTGCACAATGTGCAATGTTTGTACAAGGTCCGTGTCGTATGACCTACAGACAGGAAGGCGGCCACGAAAGGACGAGATGGTGGGGCGCTCTGGCGGTACTTTACGGTATTAGAGAGGTTAAAGGGGAAGTCCGGTGAAAAATTTAAATTTCACAGTCCGTAGAGTTCGGGGCGCTGAGTCGAATGGTCTTTGTCCGAGGAGGCTGCGGCCTATGGTTCGTCAGATACGCCCAATCGAACATGTGCGGATTTGAGCGCGCCTCACCCAGATCCAGGTGATGACGTCACAGCGTGCAGCCAGGTGGCCACACCATCTAGATGTGTACAAAAACGGCCATATTCGGAGTGCGTTCGATTGGGGAACCGTTTGTCGCAGCTTCTTCGGACCAAGACCATTCGATTCAGTGTTACAAACACTACGTACCCTGTGATTTTCAGCTCGGTAAACCTCGAGGTTATACCGTATTTTAGCCGTTTCCGAGTTGGACTTTTTCCGTCGACATGCACTGGCCTCTATCTACGGCTCTAGCAATGCGCTGCGTGCATGCTACTTGTAGTGTAGTCAACAAACTCATCACACACGGAACTACTCCCGCACTGCCATGCTGGGGTAGGTACAACAAGACTCGGAAAACTAGTCAACACACGGACTTGTCATGTACTACACTCGTATCAGTCGTGTAGTCAGAGAACGAGCGTTTCTCCTTGCCGGTGGTGGTTGTGCTTTGAGGAAGAAAATTTTAGTTTTCCGCTCCCGCCTCATTATTTTATGCTGCAGCGATGAGTGCACAACCGTGACAAGTGACAAAACAGCGAACAGCTCCCGGACCTAGAACTTTCAGATCCCGTAGCGTTGCGAGCGAAGAGTCGTGCCCGTAGTTCAAAGAGCCTGCACTGTTCTCCAATTGAGTGTCCGAAATACGCCAAGTTCGCACCAAAAAATCACCATGTGGCAGGTTACTGGAGTCTAAGCGAATCGGTATGGAACAACATTTTAGTCTTAGAGCACTCGCATCACTCTTCTCCATTTTGGCGACTCTGCTCTCCAGCGAGCTGATAATTATATCAGCTTCGTCTGCAATACCTGCTGCTTCTTCATCAGTCGGAAACTCAGTAGCGCTCACTCTTGACCGGCCCGCGGCCATTTCTTCAGCTGAATACCGAGGTTCTCAGCCCCAGACCAAACTCATGAAGGTCAGCCATGGCTGCATCCTCACTCTCACAAGGAGTTACGTCTTCGGAGTCGCTTGCACCACCTACTATGGGTCGCCAAATCATTTGAAATAGCACTGACACTATTGCTTTCACGCACTCCTTTTGACCTAGCTGCACGCTATGACGTTGCGGAGGGTGTGGCGCGGCCGCATGACGTCATGGCGCAGCCCCCGAAACTCAGTTTTTCAAACGGAAATATCTCGAGAACGCTTTGTCGGGGACATGTGGGACCAACACCATTCGACTCAGCGGCCGAAACTCTACCAACCCTGAAATTTAAATTTTTCACCGGACTTCCCCTTTAAGTTTCACGTAAAAGTCTTACGTCCGTGAACTTTTACGTCAACAAGTGAAAAAACTCACGTAAAATTTGACGTGTTTTACGTGAGTTGACTGTCCCGCACGTAAGTTCATGACGTGAGTTTTTGGAAGTTTCGCTTGGTTATTCCGACCGAATTTGTGTGAGTTTCCGGAATTTTATCGAGTTTTATCGAGTTTGTTGGAAGATTTGATATTTGTGCGAACTAAACCCGAATCCTGCCAGGCAAAATTTCACGTCACGTCGCACGCGTAACTTAACCTCTAAAAATTACACGTAACGTGAGATTTGCACCGCGTTTTGAAAAAGGGCAAAAAACGTGTAACTTAACCCCTCTATTATTATATTACGCCCCTGTTTTCAAGTCTGTCGTATTGTTTCAGTTTATTCACGCGAGTGAGTAAGTCCTGCTCGATTGTAAATCACACACCCTTTTCGGACGTGGCACTGTAGTGTAAAAGATGGCTACTCGTGTTCGGAGGAATGCAGTATCTACACTTACGGTAGTCCTCAAGGTAGTTTTGTACTTCCAAGTACAAAGTGAGTCCGCAGTGATATCACGCACGGGGAGACCAGCAACAGCTCTGCCAACGCGAAACGGCTGTCCCGTCATTGTTCTTCCAAGTGAGGTTCCAGTGTGATTGTGAATTTCAGGATTCGGATCTGCGTGTTTTGATCATAGCGTGCCACTGTGATCAACTGAAGACGACGATTTTAATCATTTTATATATTTTTTATTATTTTGAAAATCCTTGTTACTGTATGAGTTGAATGTCTAACGGGGCACCAAGCCTAACGTTTTAACGAGAAAAATCCATCGCTAGCTCAAGAAACGTTACACGTATGTTATTCCTTCTCTCCTCTGTACTAGAGAAGCAGAAGACAGGTATTTGTAGGGTCATTAAACCTTGTGCCTGCCAAGTGGAAATTTTTGCGAATCGTTAGACTTTAGACTCGTCACACTTTCAACTCTTCCAGTACCTGCTGCACCAGACCCTGGAAAGGGCATGTTAAGACGGTCTTTATTGCTATGTAGTGAAAAAGAGTGAGGTTTCTGAAGACCATAAAAGATCCACCCAGGCTTAATGTCAATCTAAAGGCGTCCACAGTTCACCCTCTACGACTGACGTGTCATAGCCAAGGTCTTTAGGTGCACCAGACAAATGAAGTGTGCGTTCATGTGTCTTTCGTGAAACGTGTGCTTTAGAGCAGCATTGCGATGCTACTCATTTTCATTATTTTATTGGTTTGGTGCGACTCCCTTGATAGGTATCCATTTACCTCTGGAGAATCCGTAAATAAACAAACTCATCACGCGGGGTGTTGTAGGTCCTCATTTCTCTTCTGTTTTGCCATGTCGCTTGCCACTGTCATTACTGCCACTAGATAAAGGGTGTAGGTCCTCATTCCACTTCTGTTTTGCCACTGTCGTTACTACCACTAGATACAGAGCGTAGGCCCTCACTCCTCTTCTGTTCTGCCATGTCTCTTGCCACTGCCATTACTGCCATTAGATACCGCTAGGGACAAGGATGGTTTGCCACCTGCCACTGCCGATGCTGTTAGTGCTACGCCAGCAGCCACTCCTAGTCACCAGGCACATCCGCCACAGCAGCAGTCTTCTGCTACAGCAGGGCAGCAACAGCAGAGTCAGGCTGCTGCATCGTCTGCTGAATCAAGTGCACCCTCAGGGGAAGCCGCTGCATCGGCTGTACCTCCTCAGCCACCTACAGCGAACGCTGAATCCAGTGGTTTAGCTGTTGATCGCTTCTTGCAATTGCAGGAGTTAAATCAGCAAGATTTGGCTGCTCACCTACAGAAGAACCCTCAGTACCGGCACCCCACTCCCCAGCACTTGTATGGCCTTGAGCAGCAAAGGCAAAGATCGATGCTACAATTGAGGGCGCCACCACCGCACACCCAAAATGGCCAGCACCCCCCTCACCAAAGCCAGCATGCTCCCCGTCCCTCTCACTTACCCCCGCCACAACATCAGCACCCGGGAGCACCCCTGCCTCCACCAGCGCTGCCACAGCCAACTGCTCAGCATGGGGCACAACATCCCCACGCTCAGAAAGCACCACATCCGCATGGCCCAACAATACTCTATATGTATCCTCAAACTAAACTCCTCCCGCAGCATGATAACCCAGCTGTACCTTGCAGGCAAGAAGATGTCGAGCGACAACTACAGCAGCCCCAGCCCTCTACAAACTCGCATTCTCAGCGCGAGCCTGAAAATACTGGTGCCGGTCACCGTATCAATCTTCAAGATCTGTTCAAAATTCATAGCACATCTCAGCCATCTGGAGCACCTTCGACTGTCCCCATTTCTCGATGTTCAAGTGATGTTCAACCTCAGTCTTCTCATGCGTTTCCCGTGGACCCTGCTGTTGTCTCTAGCTCCGGTCTACCTCACCCACACCGCCAGCAGCAGCAAGCCGTGTTACCTGGGGGTAGTGGGAATGTTGCTAGCACTGCACAGAACGGTGGAGCTGGTGGGCCTCGTGACGGTCCTCATCAGACTCGTGTTGATTTATCCACCCTGTTCTCCGCTTTCCCCAGTTCTGGCTAGTTCTTTAGCTAAGCAATTCTATTGTTAGATGCATGTTTTTTTTCATTCAAAGAGAAGCATGTTCCGCCGGCTGACTCTCTTGCCTTGTTTTGAAGTTCCGTTTTATTCAGGTCCACGCTGGCCTCTTGAAGGAACAGTGCCCCGCCCATTTTTCATTTTTAGAAACGATTGTGATTTTTAGAAGTGAGTGTGCGGTTTACCCGTATTTCATCATGAAAAAAAGCAACAGTTTCTGTCCTTTGTGTTCGAAGGCATGCCCGTGGAAGGCGTGCTTCCTCTCTAGTGTATTTCACTCTGTTCGAAGGTACATGTACTCGTACATACTGTCACTTGTGTGCGTGTTTGCGTGCATGTGTGTGTGTGTGTGTGTGTGTGTGTGTGTGTGTGTGTGTGTGTGTGTGTGTGTGTGATGTGTCGCATATGCAGTATAATAATTATTAGGACCGGTATAATATGGATAGTTGCCTAACGTAAACAAGATGTATAAGTTGTATACATAATAATACTGTACGGTGAGATGTTACGGCTGCACTGTAACACAGACGGTCAGTGCGTGTCATATCTGCACATCGGGCCTGCTCAGACTCCAGGTTGTGTTATCAGGGTGCATGTAGCCTGGTAGGCCAACACGTCGCCGCCAGTATGTTGCCTTAGGGGACGTCGCAAAAGTTTTTTGTCGTCCCTGAAACGAACATGATTCATTTGGGGGGGGGGAGGGGGTGCGAGCCAAAATCGCAAGTCGACCGACACTGTACATATGACATGTACATGCATGCGATTTTCGTCGTCCAGCGTAGCAAACTGTGTTCGTTTCAGAGGGAGGGGAGGGGGTCCAAGTACGAAATGAACGATGTTCGTTTCAGGGACGACAGAAAACTTTTGCGACGACCCCTTAGGCTTTGGCATGTGCTGTTGTGTGCACTTTTCAGTGAAGGAAACCAACCCAGCTAGCAGTTCCCATTTTGGTCTACATGTACTTGGAAAGTGGTGCCGTGCGTACAAGCGAGCTGCTGGTGTGCACCGCAGGATCTGGTGTTCGCAGGATCTGGTGTTCGCAGGATCTTGCTTTTATTCACTGCGTGCATCACTAACCTGATGCAGTCCAGGACTGTTTGCTGCTGTAGCCTATGTCATAATTATGTCAGCCACTGCCCAGGCTGCTAACTCCGGTTTCACGTACTCTAGAACCCTACCATGTTTGTGTGACCGAACATGCTAAATGGACTGTGGTGCTGGGGACACAATTAATGGGCTAACTTACTGGTTACTACTGCATCATACGTCAGTGCTGTGCTGCCTGTGCACTATCCTAAATTTGCCCTGCTAGTCAATTATGCTGACAGGCGTATGACAAAAGAGGTTGCAAAAAATACCCGAGTTTTTGCCGGCTCTGTTCCCGGGGCAAGTTTACGACGGCCACTGACACCCGGAATAGCCCAATAGCCGGAGTACATACAGCGATGAAGCAATTCCCCCTCCACCTGATGCGCTCTCTGCCTCTAGCCGATACCAGCAACATGAGCAGTGCATACCGGTACTTCAAACCTCACACGTTCGGAATTTTCGAGCAAATAGCCCCAAGTCCTGCCCTCTCCAGGTCTCGATTCTAGAAATCCCCATTTGATCGTGTGTTTAAATTTGGCCACTATATTGGCATTGCTACAGCCTGGAATAATTATTTGAACTTGGGATGGCGAGCCAAATGTACTGATGGATAAGAGAAAGGACGAAATGTTACTAGTTATGACACCAATGTAGCCACATTACAATAATTATGTCATACTACGCAGGTATATGGTGTGACAAGGCACAAAACTGACTGGGGGGGGGGGGGTACTGAGGCATTCAACAACCTGACATCCAGTTTCAACACATCTACGAAGCGCAAACCAACAACCTTCTAACTTGGAACTTAGAAGTTGCGCCTTTGGCGATATTAGTAATGAAGTTGCAATGTGCTCCTCGTGGCAGTCGTGGGTCAGTCAAGTATTAAGTTCAGCAGGAAGCGTGTGTTCCGCGTAGGAACAACCAACTTCATCTTCTAACTTGGAAGGCTACAATTCTGATCCATACCCACTGTTGGGATAGGCCATTATGCAGTACAGCCATACATCAGGAGTATTTTTTAATGGAGTGCTTTTCACATGATTTTGCATTGGGGGGGGGGGGGGGATTTTACACTTGGTTTGACCCAGAACGGATGCGATCAAATCTGTCTGATATTGAGCAAAATATTTACTTCCTGTAGTACATGTATATCGAAGCTCAGATACACGCCCACCACTCCGTGACTGCTTGTTTGATATGTTACAAAAGGGTCGATCGTCAGGTACAGTGTTCCTGTCTACTCTAGCTGATTGTTTGGAAGGTTTTCAAAGCTCACTCTCTGTCTGTCTCTCTCTCTCTCTTTCTCTCTCTCTCTCTCCCTCTCTCTCCCATTTGACTTTGCAGATCACCGGCAAATGTCAGCAAGTGCAAAGGTAAGAGCTGTCCATGTTTCCCACTACACACTGTTGTGTCAGCTGTCCTTCAGCACTAGGCCTGGTGTTGTTCAATGCCGGCACAGCACTAGGCCTGGTGTTGTTCAATGCCGGCACAGCACTAGGCCTGGTGTTGTTCAATGCCGGCACAGCACTAGCCTGGTGTTGTTCAATGCCGGCACAGCCATCTTGCCTCTCGACTCCGCTCCTCGCCGCGGTCTTTCGAACAAAAAGTCAAAAACCCAAATGCAATTTGATGGCCCAAAATCTCATCAAACACATGACCATGTCACCCACACACAACAGTATAACTTTGCAAATCGCATACCTGCCAAGAATCCCGATTTTTTTCGGGATTATCCCGCATATTTCGATGAACTCCGGCGATCCCGAAATTCCTGTCGATTATCCCGAAAATCACTGTGCATGAAACAGGTCCATGGAGCACTTCAAGTGACTTATCTAGTGGGCGAATCGTTTTTATTTCAATCCAAATTAGCAACAGAAACTTATCTAGCTGTCCTTATTGATTCTGTACTTAAGGAGGCTCCCACCTAAAGAAGTAAAAATAAAAGGTCCATGGACACCCTGTTTTTTATGCATAGAATGGTGGAGTGATGTCTCTTCTTCAATTTGGTATAGTTTTTAGGTAGGGTCACCAGGCATATAAGAGGTATTCTGGTGTATTTAGTGAGTGTACAATTTCTTGATTTTCGGCAAAAAAATGGTAAAAAAATTTGGTTTTTGACCCAAAGAAGCCTCCTGGAAGGAGGATACTAAGCATTTTCTTCATCATATGTTTAAGAACCACATTTGGAGGTATTTTGGCTACCCAAGATAGACTGTGGCTTGGTTTTGCCCTTGGCGAGCCACGTTTTCGAAATTACGGGAACCGAAATTTCCATCGGGTGCTGAATTGTGAAATGGTTCAGCCTGCAACATTTTGTCCATGGACATATTGATTTTTGTGGCTTTCTGTGATCCTTGAGCCCCAAGGAAACCGATAATGGACAGTTTTGATGGTGTCACCAGGCACTTTAGGCCCCTACCAAACAATATAGGTATCGAAATATGGTATTTTTAGGCCAATTCTGAAAATAGCATTTTTAGAAAATCTGACCATTCTTGCCTTCTTGACTAAATATCACTACCAATGACATGGTAGTATGGTAATATTATTTTAGAAGAAGTTATTTTCATGCTGCAACCTCCTTTGGACATACCAGACAGTCTGTGCTTGGAAAGGTACATGTATCATTACATGTACATGTATGTCATGTAGCCTTCAGTCCTAGCGCATTGATATACGAGTAGTGTACATGTACATGTAAGGCAGCGAGGTTTCATAACAACCTCGACAATGAAACTGGCACATGAATAATGTGAAAGCAGGCATTCAAAATAAGGCACACTAAACACTCACGCGCGTGCGCACGCACATAAATACCCACCCACATGCACGCACTCTCGTGCACGCGTCATTGTAACACTACTAGTCCATAGTAGGACTTGGTATAAATAAAAGCATGAAGACCAGCCACTGCACTGGGCATGCATTTGCTGGTTGTCACTTGCGTTGATAGCAGCAGACTCCAGAAAAACATCGCATGAAGGGCAATATGCATCTACACACGCTGGCGTGCACACATACGATATACAATTACATGCAGTGTACTGTCATGCTCTCTCGGCAATTCTTTTTGTGTCTCAAATACGGTTCACAAATGCGCATTCACATGCAACTCCTGTACTGTAAAGCCATTACCACACTGTCCTTGCGGACACCAGAGAGGAGAGGCATACAGAACCAGCACCGTGAGCCCCTCCCCCCCCCCCCCCCCCCCTTCCACACCTAGCTTTGCACACGCGCGCACACATGCACGTGCATACACACATACATGTACACAGACATTTGCATGCACATGCACACAGTGCACTCGTGGGGACATGTGCATAACCCAGATCAACATTGCGTGCGAACCCACACATGCGGGCACGAGCACGCGCGCACACACACACACGTGCGTACACACACTCATACACCTGCCCAACGCTGAAGCGAGGATAGCGAACAAACTACGTTAGACATAGCAACTTGTGCTCGGATTACACCTTTCAACAGCTTGCACACACACATACACACGTGCGCGCATGCGCGCGCGTACACACACCCACACTCTCGCGCGCGCGCGCGCGCGCGAGCTCGTACACACACACGCGTGCGCGTACACACACACACACGCGCGCGCGCGTACACACACAAACGCATTTACTTGCGCATAGGAAAGGATTCAAAATAATCAACCACAGGCATTTACCCAATACACACCTGAGTGTGCACATCTTAGTTGTGGCATCCCTATTTCTACAAAAGAAAGATTTAGAAGTTCGTCCCTGGTTCAGAACACAAGCTTCTGGCCAGCGTTTTCCTTACACCATCAGTGCAGTACAGTGGTTGACACGAACCTCATTCCTACAGGGACAGTAGCCCAAGTTCAGCAGCTCTGAGATGCGTCGTCCACTGAGCTCAGGATACTCTAGGATCCACAGAAAGTTTCAAACGGTACTCGTGCGACTGGAGCTGCAAGTGGGTCCACTTACCAGCGAGTGGGCAGCCACTTCACGCTCCACAGGTAGTCCATGCTAAATTCCAGTACCAGTACTAGTATCACTACGTTCGACATCGATGTCTTCACTGACTTCAGCCTGCTTTTCTCACCCTTCTTCGTCAGTAATATTATTTTGTTCTTCGTGGCCACATCCAACCGCTTCAACAAAGTTTTCACAAAAAAATCAAGCAGCGTAGGAACTGCCTTTGTTTTGCATTAGCCATGGCCAGTGATTCTTTCCAGCGTAGAAACAGCCACGGCTACAGAAACCTGCAACGAGTAGAACTACATCCTGGAACAACTGCGAGCACAGAGAAATCAAAAAACTTCTTTCTGAACAACAGCATGTTTCCGCATGGAACACAACATTTTTTGAATCTCGCGGCAAAAAACAGATTTCGGAGGTGCCCTTCTTACACTGCGCTGCGCAACTGTTCGGAGCCTCTCCGTTTTTGAGTCCTGAACTTGCGTATAAGGCCATGTAAAATATATTGATTATTTATCATCAGATTTTCCCAAGAGATTGGGGCGGGCGGGAGGTATTTTATTTTATTTTGCACGTACGGCTGTATGGTAGGTGTTCGCCACCCCTTGACATGCCTTTTTGATCACTTTTCTAAAAAAGTTTTCTTTTGAAGCCATTTTGCGCAGAATGAGATAAATCCATGTGATGCAGATGAATCGTCAGCCTTGAACACCATCTTGCAAGATAATTTTGAGGATGCAAGTATGGAAAAGTGAAACGACCAACGTAGGACCACAAAGAAAATCAGGCAGCTGATAATCTCTTTCACTTTTTAAGCCCATAGTACTTACATGTACATGTATGCTAGTACTAGTAATTCAATGTGCCGACTTCGCCTTCCAAGATCTACATTGTATAGCCACGCTGATTAGAGGCCGTATAATCGTAGATCGCAACACATACAGTACATTTACTGGAACTAAAAAATATAATAATTTGGCCGGGAGGGCGAAAATTCGGGGCGGCCGCTGACGATAAACAATCAATTTTTTGACTGGGCCTATTAAATGTGATGGATATCTACAATTGCAATCACTGATAATGTCACAACATTTTGGTGGCATCATTTTCAAGAAAGTTGAAAATGGAATTCTGGAACAAATGTCACATATCCCGAAAAACCAAGGCAAATCCCGAGATTTTGCCCTGGTGATCCAGAAAAGCACTTTCAGTACTTGGCAGGTGTGAAATTGATGTTCTCAACAAGCAATGCTCTTCATGGAATTGCAGCACCTTGGAACATAGGTGTCAAATTTGTTGCCATCGATTGTGCTGTGGTACTGCTGGCATGGACAGTCTTGGCTGACTGGGAAGTCTGTGAGTCATAGTGAAACTCTCTGTCTCTCTCTCTCTCTCTATCTCTATCTCTCTCTCGCTCTCTCTCTCTCTCTCCCCCCCCCCCCTCCCTCCCTCCCTCCCTCCCTCATTGTTATATCCATTTTTGCCGCTTTCATGTCTTTTTCTTTGCAGCCTATTCTCTTTCCGCTCGTTCCGTCTGCACATCTACCCCATCACCATGGCATCTCAAACACACACCACCGACAGCAGGTCCAGAGTGACCCCCTGCACCAGTACTACATGCAGAGCTGGTATATGCACTGAAAATAGCATTCTATTTTTATCAGCCATCCCCTCCTCACGTCACAAGAAGAAAAAATGAAGATACGATCCTTTCTTTTCATGACCTACTGTGTGTGATTCTCCCTCTTGCCTCTCCTTCTCATCCTCCTGCCCTCTCCCCTCAACACACCTTTGTGGCTTTGTCTTTTCTCCTTTGCCTCTGAACGTCCACGTAAAACAGTTTTGACCCCTCTCTTCACACATGCACGCACACACGCATGCAGGCACGCTGCACACATGCACAAGTACATTTGCACACACCAATGAACACTCCGAAACAAAATCATGACAGTCCAGACTGACCCCTCTCAGCCTATCTATTCCGTTTCACCATCATGCACGGCCCGCTTCTATCCCAGGACATGAATTTGCAACTACTCATTGTTTTCCATGAAGGCATTCTGCTGTGCAGCTGTAATCTCGTGAGCCGTTGTACACAACACACGCACACACACACACACACACACACACACACACACACACACACACACACACACACACACCTACGGACTCGTTTTTATTTCCTATCTCTGCACTCACACACATGGTTGCACACCATACACAGTGGATGCACAAAGCTGATGTGCCTTCCATTCCCTACCTCTGTGTTCCCCTGGCAAAGCCTGGGAATATGAACGCGTGTTGCGTGTACCTTTTCTTTTCTTCTCTTTTTTTTGTAGCGTTCATACACATGTGCAGATGTGTACCGCGTCCAATATATTTCTTCTCCTTTTCCTCCTTCATACCATCTGCGTCGCATTAACATGTCCTGATGTGAACCAAAACACGAGCTCTCATTGTTCAAACCACATTGCTGGTTTACATGCAAGACATTCCCTGTTTACTTTTTCGTTTATTTCTTTTTTTCGTTTATTTCTTTTTTTCGTTTACATCGTGTCCATAACATTTTTTTTACAATGTCACAATTCTCACTGTCTGTGTGTGTTGTTGTTCCATGGTGTCCACAAAACTCACAGTACGGTTTTGATCTCGTTCATGCCGCTACATACACCGCTTATTGCTGCACCACATTTCTTCTTCCGGGGATTTGATTTTCACTCTTGCGAGGCAGCGTACTGTACTGTGGGCTGCAGCCAGGTCCTGCTTTTTTCTTAGCGTTTTTGGGCTGCAGCCAGGTCCTGCTGTTTTCCTTGCCGTCTTCTTCTTTTGCACGTCCTGTTCTTGACCCGCATTCGACTAAGTGACTTTGTGGTGTCGCAGGACCTACTGTTTCTTGCTTTCCGTCTTGTTTTGGATCAGCCCATGTTTTTGATGGTCGTGTGCCGGCAAGCTGGTTACAACTACTTGCTGTGCTTTCTCTTTGTGCCCAATCTAAATTATAGTACTCTCCCGCTGATGTGGCCTCCATTGTGCTGGTTGGTGTGTATGATGACTTGTGTCTGGTATACACACACACATGTATGCACGGATTTATCAGGGAGTTGTGAACGTAATTTTCCTCTCCTTATATGGTGTGCATCCTTTATATCTGCATGACGTGAGGACATACAGTAATGTGTCTGCTCCTACTATGAGTACACGCAATCTTCTCCGCCTTGTTACCACCCGTTAATGGGCCGTTATAGACGATGTCAGGAGTATGTACTTTTGACCACTTGTCAAAATATCAGTGCAATGCTGCAAAGCCATCCACAAATGTCTAGCTTGACATTGAGTTTGACTTAAAAGTGAAAGCATCACATGCAAATTCAATTAGGGCTGAAACAATGATGCCGATAACTCGCATATCGATCGTTAAGAGTGCAATCGATAATCGTTAGTGTTCAAAACGAGTGCTAACGATTTATTAATATGCATGCATATCAGTGACAGCATTCTAGCCCTTGCACTCCATCCGATAGTGAATACGAGTACAATCATGTACTTCCAAGCGCGGTAAAATTGACGGTGGCTTTGAAAGAGATCGGGAGAGAAGACTTTGTCTTTTTGGTTCATTTGTGTGAGATAAGAGCAGTTGCCAGAGGGTGATGACAAGATTCTTTGCTCTAGAAACAACATGAAATTCTCTAGTTCATGTTGATAAAACCAGCCAGATTTCCACAGATGTCAACAGTGCGGTGCCACCAATTTCTAACGTACCTAAGGTATCATGGAATTTCTTCATAAACTGGTGTGCGAGGTACACGAGTAGAGCCGACAAGAATTGATAAACCAATTTATCGATCGTTAATGATATTGGTTGATCGTTAGGAGTTATTGAATGATCTTTTCAGCCCTAAATTGAATTACATGTATGACTTTCGACCAAGGATGTGCAAACCCCAATGCAGTGGTGTCGTCACTTATGCCACACCTCTCTGCGGTCCCTATAAATAGCATTTTTGAAGACACCGCAATCAGTGTTCGAAGTTTTCATTTGTACATATGTGTGTACGTGTATGAATGGTGGCTTTATGACTATAAAGTGCATGGTGGTATAGCTGTAATTGCAAAGAATCCTTCGGCTCAACATTTCAAAGCATAGGTCATGAAGGAGAAAGCAGTCAACCCGTTTGGATTTCATACTGTAACGGAATCTCAGCCATTCCGTTCCCCGGGACGCAGGACACAAAGGACAAGACTTGTTTGTTTTACATTACTTATATTGACATAAGGCCACCCTTTCTTTTTTCGTTGTTTAACGTCCGCGCCCGCGTACCTTTTTGCCTCCGACCGGAAAAAACCCAAGAAAGTAGTAGTACCAATAATATGCGAAGTTGTAAATACATGATTGTGTAGTTTCACAGTGTGCCGATCATGACCTTAAACTTGTAATCTTGCCTCCCGGGCATGCCTTTGTCTTGTGTTCTTTTTCTTTTTTTGTTGGCTTTTAAATATCGTACGGTGTGTGTCCTAGTAAAAATCCAGATGTAATGAATTCATGACATGCTAACTCCATGCTATGTACCTGTTTTGTTGGATTCATCAGGCATGTGCTCCAATGTACCATCAAAGAGTGTTGTTCTATGCCTGCAAGTGCCGTTAGACCCAGAAATATTGTATATATCACATGCTTTACTGGTCAAAATGTTTGATTGGGGTTTCCAGTTTTTGGAATGGGCTTTTGTTTTTTTTCCGCCCTCCCGCGTACCTTTTCGCGAAAAAAAGGACGTTAAACAATGAATTATTAAACAAAGGGTGGCCTAACGGAAATGGAGACAACACTCAAAGGGACGAACAAGAAGACTGACAAAAGGACTGTCGACTGCAAAATCGCGCATGCTCATAGTCATATCACACATGCACGCGACTAGACGAGACAGTTTGGGGAATGCCATCACACAGGAAAACAACACATCATTTCATAACAATATCAATGATTGGGAACGACCGTGCACACTTATAGCAGGCACGCGTATAATCCTTTGACTCCCTGATGTACACGTATTTGCTAAGGACTCTTGAGCAGTGTCTGGATACGGCGTGAGTTGAAGACTACATGCACAGGACAGTCTGCACACAAAAACAAATGACAACATCTATTTATTCTTCTTTTACTCAGACTTTGAGCTTTGCTGAAGAAGCGTCGAGTCACAGAGCAGCGTCATGCAACATGTGCACGGAGTTGATTCAGTAGGAGGTGTCATTCTCCATCAAGAGCTAGTGCAATTGTGCACATGGGCTCCCTAGCAACATGCAAATTGCCTATGGGTGTAACCAAGAGTATATAAGCCCCCAGGGGGCATAATATGTACTCTCGGTGTAATTGTACGTAACCATATTGAAATTTCAACCGGCCAATCAATTTTTCCACATTTACTTCTTTGAAGCTCTCTCTCTCTCTCTCTCTCTCTCTCTCTCTCTCTCTCTCTCTCTCTCTCTCTCTCCTGCAGCCTCTTGTCATCTGGACAAGTGCAAGTTAGTTGTGGCGGCTTTACAGATCAGGCCAGGAACTGAGTGGTCACATTATAAAGGCACCAAAGACAGGAGAAAAAGTATTTGAATTTTTGTATCTAATCATGTGTGTTATAAAAAGTGCTCACTACATGTTGCAAGAAGCCAGCTTCTTGCTTAATTTTAAAGTTTTCTTCATATTAAAAAAGAGGGAAACAAAAGCATGAGAAATGATAATTAGCATGATCCGGAGAATTGTGTCCATCGTTGTGGCAAAAGCAGAATGTTGTAGTGTCAGTTCTCGACCTCCCCGTGCTTGAAATAGGCCGATAAACGGCTACTATTAGTCTCCGGCGTGTGAGCCATTTCGTACAGTGCATCACCAGTGTGCCGACCGTCCTGCCAGCGTTTGTGCCACGAATAGGATTCCGAGCGCGAATACGGCTGCGGTTCGTGGCACGAAAAGTGCGTGGCGTTCGCCTGATGGCTTTTCACCGGCTTTGAGTAAGCAACTGATAGAAGCTGTTCATAGACTTTGTCGCAAGCAAAGCACTCGAATCCGTCAAGGGCATCCTGCAGGGGCGATGTCTCACCACCATAGTTCCTCAAGGCAAACAGCCGCTGCAGATGATGGCTAACAGTCTTGTTGACTATGTGGCCAAGATGCTGGCGGTACAGCTCGTCGTCCGAATCCAGTTTCTTCAAGTGCTTGACCAGGTCCGGCAGCGACGGAAAGTCACTAACAAGTATGACTGCTTTCGAATGTGGCAAGAGCGATTGCAGACGTTCGGCATCGCCAAAGTACACTGGCACCGTGCCACAGGAAAGCGCAGTCCATAAGCTTTCACCGATGTAGTCAGAGCAGATGTCGGTCTCGAACACAAGCGCAAACTTGTGCACAGCAAACTCCCTAATCTTGTCCCAGCCAGCCAGCTCCTTTCGCCTACTCTTGGCTTTGTTCTGCGAGTCCAAGCTGGGACATTTACCGAGGAAATCAACCGGCATCAAATCCATGAGAAGCCGAACAAGGTTGTCACGATCGGATGGCACATTGCATTCATCTGTATCATACACAACAAGGGCACCTCCCTTGTCTATTGCTGCTTGCTTCTCGGCCAGGCTAGTCATCCAAGCATGGCTTTTCAGAGATTCTATGTCATGGATATGCTGAAGAGTCAGAGGAAAGTCAGAAAAGCGGCTGAAGGTAGCAGTAAGGTTGAAAAGGCGCATGGCGAGAGGACTGTATAAAACCGGTGCCGTGTGTGGCGCAGAGTCATGGAACAGAAACCATTCCACATTCGGTTTGCGCGGTAAGGGCACATCGTAAGCATCTAGTCCGCGACCTTTGAACAGGACAGCTCTGGTGCGGGGACTTCCCAGCTCTCGGCGGTTCTGCGTGAAGACACACCGACCATACGTACACCTTCGAATGAGATGCTTGTGGTATGTTGCCTGTGTCCACCAGAGAAGGATGGGAAAGCGCGTCTCGGTGCGATACGGGCAGCGACCAGCAGAAGCTCCTTCTTTCTGCCATTGTGTCTCATCACAGTTAGGGATTGAGTATTGGTGACGGTGCAATTCTACTTCTTCCTCACTTGGTGGGGAAGATCTCAACCGATAGTCAAACGTTAGCCTTTGAAAGAGCTCCTCTTCCTCCGCAGACCGTTTCTCATTGGCTAAACTCTCCATCCGCTCATCTAACCATGACATCGCAGGGCGGAGGTCCTCCCTCTCTCTTCCCTTGTACCAGCTCCATATGGACACTTGAAACAGGACAAGTACAGCCAGCACCAGCAGGGTACTTTTCATACATTCTACGCGTCGGTATTTCATTGAAAACAGCAAATGTCTCACAATTGACATGTCACCATTTACGACAAAGAGCCAACTGCTACTTCACCACGTCGATATCTAGGAAGCAGCACTTTACTTCTTTTACATGCTGTCAGCTGAGTCAAGAGAAGATTTCACTCCAAAAGAGTATACCGGTACAGAAACCAACAAGAAGTCGTTCAACTCCAGTAAACAATAATACGAGTACGTGCGTGAGAATATCTTGGACCAGCTCAACAATTATTATTTTTATTTTTTGAATTTTCGATTTTAGAGCGCGAATGCTGCGCGATCGCGTCGTAGGGAGTCTAGTCGCGGGCTAGTCGCTCGTGCGTCGATCGCACAATCGTACCAAAATGCGTTCATTATCGTGTCAGTCTTTCATCACATGCACAGATCTACACAATCTGCAGCCCCGCGTTGGGCCATGCGTCATGCCAGTAGATTTTGCGGCACGGGTCTCGAGATCTCCCCGGCCCCGCGGGTAGACCGTAGACCATGGCATGGTAGACCTGGCATGGTAGACCCTCACGCACGGCTGTTTTGCTGCAGTCACCTAATTCCCTCTGCAATCTGCAGGTCGCGAGTGCATTCATGCAGTGTATCTCGTACTCGGTCTACTGTCCTGACTATCGAAATGTCGTAGTCGTACATCTGCTCGACCCTCGAGGCCTCACAGCACACACTACACTCTACAGTCTACACAGCACAAAATGCGCAGATCTAGCTACATACATGATTGTGACTCCGATTCGAGAGCGGAGCACGTGCCACATTCAAGCAAGGCACATCGATACGCTCGATATCGGTGTCAAACTGTACCAGACTGGCTATTTTTGAAGGCTACTGTCTGACATGTCAGTTCTGAGTCTGTGTACGCGATGTAGGGCAAGGGCAGTTTAGGTCATCTGATCTGTCCTGGACCTGGTGTAGCGAGAAAAGATCACCACTTCTCACCTTTGACTTTTCAGGAGCGGTCGTCATTTTCAGCTTGTACTGTTGGTAGCAATTTTTTACCAAACAGTTGAAACACGCCATCACTACATCAGCTGCGCCGAGCTAGCTAAAAAGACAGCTGGCAAGTAGCAAGCTACACAGTCAGTGAGTCACTCGCACGAACCGCCCTCAGTGTTCCTCATCTGAGTTTGTTCCTTTAGCTGGATGCCATTTCTCCTCTTTGCACCCGAGTCGTGTTTGAGCTGATATTATTCCAACTATCCGAATCCTTACCATGGCAGAACGGTTCACCAGCGTCAAGAAAGTCTTAGTGACTGATAATGTATCGCCATGCTGCAAAGAGGCCCTTGTGGCCGGCGGCTTGGAAGTTGTCCAGAACGACAAAATGAGCAAAGAGGAGCTCATGGCGGCCGTCAAGGTACACAGTAGCGTGCATAACATAGTACTATGACCGAATGGGTTAGGCGTCTTGCAATTGCTTGTTCTTCTTGTTGACTTGAATAAGTATTATTATTTTCCAATGTTCGGAGTATTACATGATAAAAAGGCCCTAGGCCTGTGGGACTGCCCTATTCAAAATTTAATAATAATAATAATAATAATAATAATTGTAGTACTAGTATTCAAGTCAAAGTGTTTTATTTGCCAGTAAAAGCTGTATCGCTATGTTTGATTTTTCCTCGACTGCCCATATTCGTACTCGCGCGGGTTGAATTTCGGACGGCATAATAAATAATTATAGTCCCTGCTGTTGGCTATGAACTGCCGATATCATTATGTAGACGTGCCACTGCGTTGGGCTGTACACCCCCCGCCCCCCGTCCCAGATTTCGTCGTCAGAATCCACGGAAATCCGAAGTGAAGGTTGAATTTCTAATTCTACCCGGCCTGAATTATTTACGCATTAAATTTTGGTGGAGGCTTTCTTGACCCCACGTGTGTTTGCTCCACATGACTACAAGTTCGCCGGAAACCCCGTTAGATTACCGGTACACACATTCATTCGATTCAGTAGTTGAGCAGTGCAGGTACACGGTGGAGATTTGCTGACTGCCTGCACGGCACGGTTGAATAGCCACTGTAAGCAACACAGTGGACGGATGATAGACTAGGCCACTACCGGCATTATAAATCAAAAGAAAACACTGATTTGTGCAAATAATTCTATACGTCAATTCGTTCCATCATTTTTTTTAGAGTTGATCGGGAGGGAGTACATCCACGAGAAATTCCAGTTGTTCATTTACATCCCATATCAACATTTTGGTAGTGGAGATATTTTTTGTCAAGGTTTCACAAAATTGGGGCAGGTTTTAGGTTCTTGTAGAACCTCATCTTCTTCTGTATGGACTCTCGGTACTTGTAGTCTTGTCTACTATACTGTGTACTGGCTGAGATGCAGTAGAACATGCAGGTTTGTTCTAGCTTCCTGCTGCATTATCCGTTATGTCACAACTAATGTGTACAGTTATGTGTATAATTTATACTATTGTTGTCGACATACATGTATGGTCTAGTGACGAACTTGGAAGATGCGGCGTTAAATGGTCTATGTACAGTTTATGCAGGTGACTTGTACAACTTAGGGATGTTCATGAGATGACGTGTCCATAGGTTTTTTAAATATAGGCGCTGAAGGGGAGTCGCAAGTCGACCAATACTGTACATGCGTACACATGTACATGTATGTGATTTGCGTCGTCCAGTATAGCAAGCTGCGTTCAATTTTTTTTTTTTTTTGGGGGGGGGGGTGGGTACAAAAATGAACAATGTTCATTTCAGGGACGGCAAAGAACTTTTGCGATGACCCCTTACTTTCAAGATTCCAATAGATGCAGAAGAGGCACATAGTTTCTGCGACTCGTCATTGTGGATTTTGTCACTGTTTTATGACAAAACAAGGTCCCTATGGGTGAGCACCCAGGCCAGATTTTGCAGCCTCGGTGGGATTTTTGCACCAGTTTTGCTCATCTGTACAATGTGCAACAGGATCAGTACCATGGTCCAGTGGTTTCGTTTTGTACAACGTACTATTTTCCCTTATTGGACAGTATTTTTTTTAGCAAGGCAAGACTCTGAGATTTGTATTCCATGCCTATGTCTGCTCTCCTCCTTTTTCAGGAGTACGATGCACTGATTGTGCGTTCGGCAACGAAAGTTACTGCGGAGATCATTGAGTCAACTGACGGTCTGAAGATCATTGGTCGTGCAGGCACTGGAGTGGACAACATTGATGTTGCAGCGGCATCCAAGAAAAACATTGCTGTTATGAAGTAAGCATGGTCGTTGGTTGCAGCTGGACGACTGGTTGTGCAGGACAAGCAGCTGCCGTGTGTCTTTACGTATATTTTTCTTTTGATTCTCCCGCAACCAGGTTGTTGTAAACAATTCCTATGTTACTTTTAAGTGATACAAGTGCTCCATAACTGTTATGGTCACGACTACTTGCTCATGTGTGTGTGTGTGTGTGTGTGTGTGTGTGTGTGTGTGTGTGTGTATTGCTGTTGTTCTTGTCTTCAACATACAGCACCCCGACTGCGAACACTGTTAGCGCTGCAGAGCAGACTTGTGCACTGTTCCTCTCTCTGGCACGGTAAGGGTCTTCTGTACCTTTTGTTTGATATGTCCTTCATAAGGATATCTGGTAGTTTTATTGCTTTGCATCGCAACGATTCAAAATACAGGTATGTATAAGGGTAGAGTAAAATGTGAGGGAAAACTCTCTTTTGAAAGCACCGACTGCCAAAGTGCTCAAGCCATGGGTCTTTGCTATGGGGAGAGTGCCCTGTACACTGAACTATTGTGTTGATGGGTCTTTGCTGTGGGGAGTTGTTTTTACGCCTTTTCAAGTTTTATTTCAGACCTCAAAACAAGTGGTGATTTAAAAGAGTTTTTTTGTTCTATGTATGGTGTTGGTCGTTGGTTTAGGCACACCCCGGCTGCTGATGCATCAATGAAAGCTGGCAACTGGGACAGAAAGAAGGTAAGAAGAAGGTGCCATATCCTGTCTTCACTGCCTTGTTTGTGGCCTGTGAACGATGAAGCAGCTAAGTTATTGGTGGGATGGTCAGGTACCCTGCTGATTCAGACACACGGGAATTGTGAACCTGTGACCGGGTACAATGGGATTGTGCTGTATATATACATGGTGGCAGGGATTTCTACCCCGGTTGTAATTATGCTGCTGGTGGTGCTGCGCGTGCTGCTGCTGCTGCTGCTGCTGCTGATTCTAAGATAATGTAGTGGTGCAGTGGTGGTCTACAGAAGCAGAACGGTGGTCCTTGATCTACCTGCAACCTTACGAACTTACTGACTTCCACATAATTATGTGATTATTCATTCCTTCTGAAATATTTGACCGTTCGTGTGTGTGTGTGCGTTCATGTGTGTGTGTGTGCCTGTGCGTGCGTTCATGTGTGTGTGTGTTCATGCTTGAAATATGTTCTTAGTTCATGGGCACGGAGCTGTACGGCAAGACCGCTGTCATCATTGGCTTGGGTCACATTGGCAGAGAGGTAGCCATCCGACTGCAGGCGTTCGGTATGAAGACCGTTGGCTTTGATGCTCTTTTGCCGGCCGAGGACACCAAAAGTAAGTGTCAGTGGCTGGGACTGTGATTATGTCTCTATAGAGGTTATATGCGATTGACTCATCATAGTACATTTGACACTCAAAAGTCAATAAGATAATATTATCATTTTCGCCCCTTAGAAGTCAATAAAATATCCCTTTTGCGGCTAAAGTTTTGCCACTCAGCTGGCTTCCATATTAGGGCTTTCAGAGTATCCCGGTGCACATTTCTATACGGTGTACCCCATATGAATGTACATGGAGTAAGTTACAGTACTCAGAAGCTACGCCGCTTACTCTGACTAGCGAAAACGATTATGAGCTACAAGCAAGCCAGAAGCTGCACTAGCCCCTGGTGTCCCGGAGTTCTGTAAAAGGAACTACAGTCAAACCTCGTTAGTACGAACACTGATAAGGCGAACTTTCCATTAGTACGAACTAGGGCCAATCCTATGGTTGGCCAGGCATTATATCAAGTCAAAATTATTCGTTTACGATGAACTCTGTTGGGCGAACTTTCGTGAAGACGAATGAGACCCATACAATTACAACCTTCGCGCCAAAGGCAACACCTATGGCTGAGGACTCCAGAGTACTGAAGCATCTTATTTGGGTGCGCGACCTCCCCGCTCCAGTCATGCACTACATCGTTGTACCCAATTGCTTATTTGTAAAATCATCACATACATGTACATGTACTATGTTCTAGAGGGTATTCAATTGATTATGTGACATTACCTTGTCATCCGTATATGGTTTTTGCCACTAGTCTGACACCACTAAATCTTGCCGATGACGCCAGCTTGTCTTCTACAGTAAATACGGGTGAAGTGTGTAGTGTCACATGACTATCAAATCCCCAATCACTTGTGTTTCAGTAGATACGCACCTCGTCGCTGCCCGCCGTTTACCTAGTTTTGGGATCACAAGGGCGGCGTGTGGGAAGCTTTTCTTCCTTCCTTCATCCTAGTCTCGGAGTCTCTTGACTCTACACTTGACATTAGGAGAGGGAACGCTCTGTGTCCACTAACTAACTTGGAATGCCAGCTATGTTGGCTGTGTACCTGGTTGGCCACTGGACCGATCCACTGGCCACCGCATATCCAGAGCCGTGCAAGGTGGAAGTTAGATTTTGAAACACCAATACTAGAAAGAAACGCACAGCTTGGTACTATAGCACGTAACAGTTGGTTGATCGTTTTAGGATTTAGGATTTCTTCGGTGGTGGTGTGGGCCAACCGGAAGCTCGTGGCTCAGTTTACTGCACAACGAATTCAGTTAACGTTATTGCCGGGCAGTGTCTTAATTTGGTGGTGTGTGCTGCCTCGTTTTATCTGGTTCTGCAGAGTTTGGAGTTGATCAGATGCCCCTGGAGGAGCTCTGGCCCATAGCCGACTACATCTCTGTACATGTGCCACTGCTGCCTGCGACTAAAGGTAAGCCGAGCACCATGTGTAATGTGAGCATATGAGGAGCAGTGCTGGAATACAGCTAGCTAACTGCTCATTGCAATACAAGTAGATTTCGGTTAATTCACACTATTTTATTAGTGTGTATCAGCCATATCATGTAGCAAGGCATCATAACAGCTACTCACATCATTTCTTAGATGGAATGGTGGCTGGATCAAGATCCCGTGACCGCCCTCGTAATGATTGGTTAGCCATAGTATCAGGCTGAAGACTGCACTCATTAATCGCACAGTTCTCTCTCTCTCTCTCTCTCTCTCTCTCTCTCTCTCTCTCTCTCTCTCTCTCTCTCTCTCTCTCTCTCTCTCTCTCTCTCTCTCTCTCTCTCAATGAATTGTTATGGGATATGCATGCATATCCAAGGAGCAATGTTTCTTTTAGGGGATCGAATGTCACTCCCTTTCCACCAGAGGTGGTTATGAAAGAAGGTTTGTGACCTCCATGTTGGATAGAGCATGAGATGTGTTGCCATACACTCACAGCATGCATGTACCCCTGATCTAGAAGTGTACTATATTTAGTATCGAGACTCCATCGCCGCATCTGTAGCCAGTGGATCTAAGACTTGCTTGCTGTTGAACAGTAGAACGCCAGTTAGCATGTTTGGTGCATTCACGTGCCCTGTGTACTTACTCCATGTGTTGCCCGCCGCCCTCTACCTTTCTTCTGTCTACTGGATCCCAGGAATGATTGGTGGCAAGACATTTGAGATGTGCAAGCCGGGCTTGAAGGTGATTAACTGCGCACGAGGTGGCATTATTGACAACGACAGTCTGGTCGCGGCGCTGGAGAGTGGCAAGTGTGGTGGTGCTGCCCTGGACGTCTTCATCAACGAGCCTCCGACCGGCGTTGAGCAAACGCTGGCACAGCACCCCAAGGTGAGTCCTGCCCTCTACTCGCTGTGTGCCGTGACACATGATTGTAACATACTCATTGATGTGCATGTGAGCGGTGTGTGTGCAGGTGCATAGTGTGTGAAGAAACTTCTCATTTTTACAGAAATTCACAATTGAAGATAGGGACATATCCTGCCCTGTCGTAGCATTGTTGAATTGGGAATTTCACAATTGAAGATAGGGACATATCCTGCCCTGTCGTAGCATTGTTGAATTGGGAATTTAACCCAGAGGCATTGGGTATGTGGTAAGCGTACATTCGCCTTTTTACTTCAAAATAATTATTATGATGGTTGGTTCTAATTGAAACATCAATATTGAATCAACAAAGCCTGTGTTGATATATGTTACTGTTGCTTGTGAATGGTAGGTGATCGCCTGTCCCCATCTGGGTGCAAGTACCAAGGAAGCACAGCTGCGAGTTGCACGGGAGATTGCTGACCAGATTGTGGAGTCCTCGCAGGGCAAGAGCTTGAAGGGAATTGTAAGTTTTTTGTGGAGATGGCTCGTGTTGGTGATCCTGTCTGCAACAAACATCTCCCCCCCCCCCCCTCCACTCCTTTGTTTGTGCTATAAGTAGCGAAATTGCCTTCAGCATCACTTTACAACGCCCCCACAGTTTGGCTGGACTTCCTTTTCGGTGTGGAAAGTGTGAAACACGCCTCCATGGTTTTCGAGTTGAATTCAAACTTTGATGGGAAATCTTTGATGCTTTCGGATATGTGCCCTCGCCTCGAATTTCTTCAGCCATGATCACGACGATTATCACCCCTAATGTGTGTTTACATGATCACGACGATTATCACCCCTAATGTGTGTTTACATGATCACGATTATCACCCCTAATGTGTGTTTACATGATCACGACGATTATCACCCCTAATGTGTGTTTAGATCCAGACCCAGCTCTGAGACTTGCTTTGTCATGATTGGTTTTCCTGTCTGTACTGTTGTTGTCTCTCACAGATCAATGGTCGTCACATTGGACTATAAGAAGTGGGATCCGGCTTTTAGCAAACATTAGCGTATATATGTGCTTAGAATCCTTGTCGAACGTATTCTTTTTATCTTTTTTATGCAAAATTATTCACACAGTGCTGTGCTTTGCTTTGATATTAATTTATTCCTTTTGATTTTTAGGACTCTGTAGCACTTATTACTGCTCAAAAAGCTAGGAGGGGTGAAGTAGAATCAGTCGAGAGGGCATACTTGCAGCATACTTGCTGAAGTCGAGTACTGTTTGGCAGATATTTTTTTGTGGAGTGCTTTCTTTGCGTTTCTAGAGCTAACTTTTTAAAACCAGCACAATCACTATTCTAATTCTTGACAAATTGTTGTCAAAATTCTGATACAAAAAAACAACACCAGAAAAATATAAACATCTCCTGTGAACATCATTTCGGTATCCAATTCCAAACACATGTACAAATTAAGTACTTTTAAGTTTCTCATTCTCTATTATAGTGGTGGGTCAAGTGTGTCTTTGGCTCACATCGGTGAAATATATAGTTACCAGACAAGGTGGAGATAATAACGTTAAACCTATGCCACACAGCAATGCAGTGTTTGGAATGCCACAGCACATTCAAGTCACAGTGGAACATCACCAGACAACTATCCGGTTAGCGGATGTCCTCAATCTTGGACGACTTCAGCTGCACAAACGACTTGAGAGCGTGCACGAGCTCACGCGACCGTTCTTCTGGCTTGACGTATTCCCGTGGCATCAGACGGGCAACCTTCTCGGTCAGTTGGCACATCTCCCTGAAGCGCTCCAGCTTTCTCTGGTAGTGCTTCCTGCGGAACTCGCTGCTGTTCGGGTTGTGAGCTGTGCAAGGCAACAAGCACAACATACACAATCGTGTACATCATACCTTCTGGTTAGAGTTGCAGACATGGCTGACAAATAAAGTGGCATGGCACAGTGGGACGACTCATTGCACACGTGATATGGACACTGCAATGACTGGATGCAGCACGCCTACATATACAGGCTACTATACAGCAGCCTATTGCGCCTACAGCACAGGAATCATCACGCACGCATTTCTATGAGACAACATTCAAAAATAAATGCCACAGCGAAAGAGCGTCAGTACTCCAGTACCTTTCATGTACAGCGCAACGAAGATCTTGGCTGATTGCTCTGCCCTCATGAAGGGGTATTTCGGCTTCACCAGGGCAACTTCAGCAATAGCATGGCTCAGTGCTGTGGCTAGCGATTGCTCAAAGTATCCCAGGTTGGGAAGGCCGGCGATGCCGATAGGCTGCTTGACGGCAGGCATTTTCCGTGGCATCCGGTATTTGGTGTAGTCGGTAGGTCGCCTGGAGACGACACGACGGGAAATTTCAAGCAGGAAATGACACATCTGAGTTGCATGCACGCATCTCTGGGTGCCACCAGTACAGGTTCACCCGAGACCAGGTTATTAGTAACAGGGCTAAACTGCCGTCCTGTTTGGTGGCGATGCCTGACTGACTGAGCCCATGCAGCAACAGCTGGTTTACAATGTAGATTCACAGCTATAGGAGCATGTAATAACTTTGGCCTGATTTAACTTATCCAAAATAACGCCCCGGACCACATTAGCGCCCAGGCCCATATTGACGCCCATGTTCTGGACCTTCACTAACGTCTCCGCCCAGGGCCTTGTTACGGGCTTTTGCGGTATTCCGTATGATAACCAATTATGTGGCAACATTCAACTACTACATTGCTACTGTTCGAAAGCAAGACAGCTACTAGTACTCATACTCATAGTCTTCACTACAGTCTTTACCCTTGTGATCAGAACATGCACACGTTAATTTTATATTTACGGTACGCGACTTACCTGAGAAATCTTTTGCGATGTTCGCTGTCAGCAAAGCAGTAGAACTTGCCATCATACTCCGCAACGATGTTGGGATTCCCCGGCACAAGACCCGGCGTGCCGCTGTACAGTAGAAACAGAATATGTGAACACGAATTGAAGAAGCATCCGCATACATGTGCAAACGACAAAGTCATACAAACTGAAGAAGCATCCACACACACACACACACACACACACACACACACACACACACACACACACACACACACACACACACACACGCACACACACACACGCACACACACACACACACACACACACACACACACCTTGACCTTGACCTTGATCTTGCCCATTGCGTACGCAATGATAGCGAATGTCGGAAAGTTCAAGTGAGAACACGAGCGCAGAACTTGGCATGTCGTTTCAGATCTCCTGGTCGACGAAATGGGCGTCCACAGACACATAGAAGAGGATCAGGAGCGGGCCGTGGCGGTGGGGTGCTACTCGCAACTCGTCTCCAGCCGGGACGATCTTGGCAACTCTCAAGCCAGGTGGTCACGCCGAGGTCCGCCAGGTCAGTCGACACCACATCTCGCCACCTCTTCTTCGGGCCGTGACGAGGACGGGGGGCAGGCAGCTCGCCGAACAGCAATTGCTTCGGTGCGCGCGAGTCGTCCATCCTGCCGACGTGACCCAGCCAACGAAGCCTGTGGCGACGGATGATGCGGGTGATATCAGGGTCAACACCGAATGTAGCTGCTAATGTGGCCGTTGAGATCCGATCATCCCACTGTTGACGACGACCGATACCCACAATGGACCGAACACACTGATGGTGAAACGTGTTTAGCTTCTGGAGGTGGCCTGCCTTGGTGGTCCACGTCTCCGCACCATACAAGAGGGTCGTGAGGACGACAGCCTCATAGACACGCCTCTTGCTGCGAAGCGACAGGGTCTGGTTATCAAAGACAGGAGCTTTGAGGGCTCCAAACACAGCTGAGGCTTTCGCAAGGCGAGAGCGGACATCAGCACAGGCAAGACCATCCGACATCGCATCCCAAGCTGAAAATGCTGCTAACACACACACACACACACACACACACACACACACACACACACACACACACACACACACACACACACATGTGCAAACGACACACATGAATGCAAGCATTGTTTCACTCTCACACACATGCCCTCCCGACCCTAGACCAAGCATAATTTGGTTACAAGTATAATTATGTACATGCGCACAAGGAGCAACGTGACTTACGACACCAGTGACTTGCGGCCGACTTCAGCATAGGTTACTGGGCAATTTCCATTGCCCTCGAGACGACGTTGATTGCCCAGTGTCCCAGTTTGAGCAGGGGCCACACACGCCCGCAGGTGCTGCGGAGGCAGAGGCTCGCCAGGCAGGTACTTGGCCGGATCGTCTAGAAATCTCTGCAAGCTCTCCTCGCTATCCATGCAGTAATAGCGACCCATGTAGTCAGCGGTCATGTCAATGGCCTCGCCCGTACTGAACAGGGCACTGCCGTCGTGCAGCTCCCCGCTGGCCCAGCTCACTGGGCAGTGCAGGCCCAGGTGGCACTTGTCGTGCTCGGCGAACTCCTCCGGTGTCACGCATAAGCCACCTATCCGGGCCGCCTTGCCTAGATGTGAACACAGGATAGCATGAACGTTGAGATTGCAAGCCATGAACATTACAATGCTGTGTTGTCATAACTAGCGGCCTGGATGAGAAATCTCCCTCACACCATGAAAATCTGTGTCAAGCCATAGGGTCTGGAATACTACTCAACTATGCACCACCCAGATAGGCAAATAGACTATGTTCCAGGGGATTGCAGTCGTCAATTCCATGCACTTCCTTCAGCCAAGCACATCACATACCTTCCTGCTGCCGTGCAATGTAGGCCTGCACACGCTGTATAGCTTCTACAGCGAGGTCCTTGCACCTCTTGCGCACCGACCACCGACTCTGATAGCCATTTAGCCTCAGCCAGTTGCGGTGTTTTGTTTCGTAGTAATTGCGAACGTCGAGAAGTTCTTTCGTGTAGCTGTCCGTCTTCAGTTCCAGGGCACTGCTGCTGTCATTACGGATATCTTTGCTGCAAGTGCACAGGGGAAAGGGTTGTGAAAGGTTTCTCAGTTACGTACTATGTAACGCATTGCACTAAATCAATGCTCCCTGGCAAAACATATGCTTCATCTTACAATATCAATCTTGGAAGTCGGGAAATCCTTGATCAAAACTGCATCATGTCTAACACTCCTCTCAAGTTAGGGGAATCCCCATCTACCCACAGTAATGAAGTGTATATGGCAGGAGCAGATTTGTTCCTGTGTGCATGTGAATGAAAACTGCGGGAAGCTTCAACGCTACAAACGCCCACCAGGAGTTCTATTCGAGAGTATTTTGCACAGCACACGCACACGCTCGCATACACCCACGCACGCACCCCCCCCCCCCCACACACACACATACTCACTCGTTTTCTGGATATGGGACACGCGAGGCCCTGGCCCGCTGAAATGAATCTTCCATGCCAAGCTCCAGCTCCATGATTAGGTACGGGCATATCCTGTGGGCCTTCAGCAGCTCAACATGTTGCATCGTCAATGGCCACCCATCAAGGATGTACCTGTCAAAACAACACGCGGAATAAAGTACCGGTACATTTGATTTGAGCAAGTTAGAATGTCATGCCTTACAATACCATTTGCAAACTACATCATATCCTGCCATATGGCTTGCAAGCTACGGTATCAAAGCAAATGTAGCATGCAACACACATGGGTGACGAAGATAAAACGTGTCGTTTCAATTTTACTCACCCGATGTTACGTACCCAGTACTGTATGTGAGAGCAACTCTGTAAATACAAGTACCGGTATTATGATTTATTTCGTATTTTGTGAGACTGTGTATTGCGCTCCCCGTCTCGGCTTTTGTTGAGCACTCTTTCTGGTGATTCAAAGTTGTCCGCCCTCGTGCAAAGCTGGAAGTGTCTATCACATTTACTTCGAAGAAGAGCACTCTGATTTTGTTGCTTTGGGCCAGCTTGCCGTTTATTAGATTTCCGAGTGCGATCGGTTCGGCCAGTAACTCTGAGCTCCGCTGACGAGAACTAACAAGGTCAAAGCAGCTACTTTGACGTAGCTGTCCGGAGATTTTGTTAACATATTACGGCATCTGCCGTTGCTATCTTAGAGCAGCTAGTGCATTTGTTTTTAATTTAATATTTTTAAACAAATGCTACTAGCTGCTCTAAGATACCAATGGCAGATGGCATAGTATGTTCACTGCTATCACAATATAATATCTACAGTCAACTTTGCGAATAATGAATCTCAATTAAGGATGAGAAAGGTGTCCGTTATTCGCTAGTTGTCACTATAGCGTCACAAGTATGTATGAGTTTGTACCAATAAGGCCAACCTTTCTTTTTTCGTTGTTTAACGTCCGCGCCCGCGTACCTTTTTGCCTCCGACCGAAAAAAAACAACAAGAAAGTAGTAGTACCAATAATATGCGAAGTTGTAAATACATGATTGTGTAGTTTCACAGTGTGCCGATCATGACCTTAAACTTATAATCTTGCCTCCCGGGCATGCCTTTGTCTTGTGTTCTTTTTCTTTTTTTGTTGGCTTTTAAATATCGTACAGTGTGTGTCCTAGTAAAAATCCAGATGTAATGAATTCATGACATGCTAACTCCATGCTATGTACATGTTTTGTTGGATTCATCAGGCATGTGCTCCAATGTACCATCAAAGAGTGTTGTTCTATGCCTGCAAGTGCTGTTAGACCCAGAAATATTGTATATCACATGCTTTACTGGTCAAAATGTTTGATTGGGGTTTCCAGTTTTGGAATGGGCTTTTTTTTTCGCCCTCCCGCGTACCTTTTCGCGAAAAAAGGACGTTAAACAATGAATTAACAAAGGGTGGCCTAAGTATGAAGCCAAATGGTCACTAGGCCCGAGGATTATGTCGTTGATGTTATACCCGAGGTGTTATTCACAAGGTTGAATCTACCCAGGGTTGCTATTCACAAGGTTGAATCTACCCAGGGTCGCTGCTATTCACAAGGTTGAATATGCTCAGGGTTGCTATCCACAAGGTTGAATATACCCAGGGCCGCTATTCACAAGGTTGTATATACGCAGAGTTGCTATTCACAAGGTTGAATATACCCATGGTCGCTATTCACAAGGTTGAATATACCCAGGGTCACTGCTATTCACAAGGTTGAATATACCCAGGGTCGCTATTCACAAGGTTGAATATACCCATGGTCGCTATTCACAAGGTTGAATATACCCAGGGTCGCTATTCACAAGGTTGAATATACACAGGGTCGCTATTCAAAAGGTTGAACATTCTCAGGGTCGCTATTCACAAGGTTGAATATACCCAGGGTCGCTATTCACAAGGTTGAATATACCCAGGGTCGCTGCTATTCACAAGGTTGAATATACCCAAGGTCATTATTTGCTAGTTGTTGTTATATACAAAATGTTGTTTGTTATTCACTCGGTTGACGGTACTCACCCTTTCTGTTGAATGGATTCTGACATCATGACCGACTCCAGGATCTGTATACACATCTCCATTGGCACCGTGGAGCCCAGCTGAAGGTAGCTCTTCAGCTTCTCTCCAAGATTCGTGTGTTTCATGTTGTCCATGTACCAGCGGATTGCGCTGCCCATGCTCAGGCGCACACAGCCCAACTTAGACTCTATGTACTGAGCAACTGCACCGATTGGGTTCAAAGAAGAAACATCGTCATGTACGCAGCATGTACACAGCATGAACACAGCATAATTGCTGAATTACACAGCTAGGTTTATCACCGCATAAACGACTTCAGAACCAACGCCCACTGCACATATCATTACAATTAGGAAACGGTCAGAAAATCACATACCTAGTAGTGCAGAATGGGTGAAACCTGTTAAGCCGAAGTTGTTGGACTACGAGTACAGTTTCGGCATCACAGCGCATAAAGATGCACCTGGGGAGGGGTGTGGGTGGGAGCGATCAAGACGGCAGACGCAATGCATTTCACTGATGGAAATGGGGAAGCACAGAGCGTACAGCTGAATATGCATACATGTACTTCAAAGCACACTGGCCTAATGCTGATGTTCCACTGAGGACACTGTTCTATAATAAACTCTGACTCACGTCTAGTACATGGCTTACCCAAGGTCTTGCCCACCTTTGGTGGACCAACAATCGCCATCTTGAGAGGCACGGTTGGGTGTGGCGGTGGCTGCGACAGGTACTTGAGCGGGTCGGCAATGAAGAGAGAGCGTGCCCGCTGACTGGAGCAGTAGTAGATGTGCTCAAGCATGACAACAGGGAACGCTTTCTTGGAACCGGGGCCAGTTTGAAACGGCATCGTCAACATTCCTTCCATCAACTGTGTTAGAGCAACAGCCGTAAGCAAACCAGGAAACGGCAAACCCGGAAGCAGATTATATCGGACTCACTACAGTACCAAAGGAAACCAACGTTTGTATAAGACTCAGCGGCAGTCGGTTGTGTACTGCACCGTTTAGTGTTATCCACTGCATGGGTGCCCTGCATGGGTGCCCTGCATGGGTGCCCTGCATGGGTGCCCTGCATGGGTGCCCTGCATGGGTGCCCTGCATGGGTGCCCTGCATGGGTGCCCTGCATGGGTGCCCTGCATGGGTGCCCTGCATGGGTGCCCTGCATGGGTGCCCTGCATGGGTGCCCTGCATGGGTGCCCTGCATGGGTGTCCATGCAGTGGGTATAACAGTTACTGTCTGGAAATACATGCATGTCAGAAACTCACTAGTGACTTGAAACCCTGACACATGTATGTCAGAAACTCACACTTGAAACCCTGACACATGCATGTCAGAAACTCACACTTGAAACCCTGACACATGCATGTCAGAAACTCACACTTGAAACCCTGACACTTTGTACTCACTGTAAGTATGTTGCAAATAATGGCTTTTTCCCGGAAATTTTACATTGCCTTCGACCAGCACATTGAAGAGTAATTCACATACTGAGCCTGCACTGAAGTTTACCTCGACTGGGCAACATGAGCCAAACTTGCTCGCCTTCTTGTAGCCGACTTTAGCCATCCGAAAAGCAGAGTCTGGGTCAATCGGGATGGCATTCGTCAGGAGCGACTGTCGGTGGTCCCAGTATTTCTCCAGTGCCTTCTTGATCAGATAACGCACCACTGGAATCTTACGATTGGCATCAATCTCAGCATGGGGTACCACCACATTACCAAGCACCTCCTGTAGAAAAGCAACATCAAAATGCAGTGAAGCAGAAAAGGATAAGCCCTCGCAGTGAGGGTCATACAGTGGTAGGAGTAAGGAGGTCGAATGGCCAGAAGAGTTAGGAAGTGACACTCTCCTTTGATGCTAACAGCTGGAGAAACAAGAATTTAAGCGGAAAAGTATTCTCCTGTTCTACGTGCAATGGTCATCATGCAACTGTGTTGTTGTGAAAACATGCATGCTGTTTGCAATTGCATGTGTGTGTGTGGGGGGGGGGGGGGGGCATACTGGAGTGTGTGGTGTTCCGGACTTACCACAACACCTGATATCCCATCTTGCTCACTCTCAAGGTCCTCAGAAATCGTTCCCGTCATCTTCTCTTCAGCCTCATCAATATCATCCTCTTCTTCTTCCTCCTCTTCCTCGTCAGCTTGGTCTTCCTCATCTACACAACAGGAACCCAAACCGAGATTGTATAGCCCACAGTAAAAACATTATATCAGATCAGTTTCAATGCTCATCAATCATGACAGTTCTACACACAAACATGCCCATCAGCAGCCTATGGCTGGCACCAATGTAAGTTTTATAACAGTAAAAAAATAACATAACCGTGAACCTTCCGAGCTGGAAGGATGTTGGTTTGCTCACTGAAGATACGTTGGGGCTAGGTGTCAGGTTGTTGAACGTCTCAATAATCTGTCAGTTTTTTTGCTCAGTTGTCACACTTTCTGACTGCTTATTATCTTGTCACAGTAGTGGACAGTTACTCATACTTATCATACCCATGTATCTTTTCAAATCTTACATTACTGGTTCGAGACCTGGTGTTGACACCCAATTTTTTCTTCCGACTTTTCCCGTTTGCGTCTTTCCCTCAAGCCAGTGACTATCTTACATTTTAAATTTAAACTCGGATACGGAGCCAGTAATAAATGTAAAAAAGAGAATAAACACATTCATTCTAACTATGCCAAACGCCAAATCAATGGTAGCAATCAAGATTTTATGTGAGACGAAGCAATGCGGGCTATGCTTGCACAATGCACATCACCTAATGCATTCAATAATATGCACTCCAAGAAATACTGCCATGCGAACACCGGGATGTGGCGGTGCCACAATCTAGTCTACTCAATCGTGTTTTGAGTGAAATAAAAGAAGGCGTACAAAAGTGTAACATGCTGTCCATGGGATGCCTATGTACTTTGCTGGCTGGGCCATCTTTACTTGGCTGGACTTCTCCGGGGACTGCAATGTGCTTGCTATGACACGCAACAATTCAATGTAACAATTCAATTGTTTCCATTTTGACTCCCAGTCAATCCTCGGTAGTATAGTGGTAAGTATCTCCGCCTGTCACGCGGAAGACCCGGGTTCGATTCCCGGCCGGGGAGGACATTTCATTTTTCTTCTATTTTTCTGAGTCTGATTTTTATGCGCGTGGCCCATTGCTCAACATTCATTTTTATTTCGAGAAACTTAAGAGTAATAATACAGTCGGAGAAAGCAACGCCGATGAATCGCTCACTTGCTAGACAGATCCCAGTTCTACTGGTTGCACTTCATGCCATTGTACTTGTACTTGTACTCTGGCATAAGTGTACCCACCAACCGAACTAGCATGCCATTACACACCAGAGGACAGTCACTTCGCTAATAACGACTGCGGATATAACGACAATTCGCGAATAACGACTGAATTTCCATGCCCAGATCAAAGTCCCATCTAACTGTAATACATATAATGAGACTTCGGGTATAACGACACTTCGCAAATAAGGACACTTTTCTGATGCCCGGCCGAGTGTCGTTGTACACAAAGTTGACTGTACTCCAGTACCCTAACCAGTACTCTAACCCGAACTCGTTCATATTCTCATGTTCTCATGCCTCATGATCTCACCGTCAGCGAATTCTTCGGCCAACAGTGTCTCCAGTTCTTCCTCAATGTTGTCCTCTGGTTCTTCCTCCTCATAATCAGAGTCCTCGCCTCTCTCCTCCCTGCGTGCAGCTCGCTCAGCACGGTCAACAGCCTGCAGAAACGCAACGACACAGCAACGGGCAACACACCAAGCAACGAGCAACCGCACACAGATGTTGTAGAGTCCACATAGTGGATGGCATGTAGACAGAGTCATACCCATCAGTTAACTACGACAGCAGTCCAAGAAGGGACGGACCTCCAACACTGGATAACAGCGGACGTATACATTGATCTTATACATGTACCTAATGACTCGGAGCCAGTGGCGCTAAAACCATCAAAATCAGCAAAAAAGACATATACCGGGAAAATGTGCGAGCTCCCAGAAGCTTCACACAAATCATTGTCATAGAGAGGCAGCAAGGAACTTTGTTAGCATGCACTTGGTTTGCAGTGAGCTAGCAATCCATGCCGTGAGGAGAAGCAGAACAGCAAAACCTGTCACTCCATCCAACAGTCCCCTATCTCACCTGCTGCTCCAGCAACCCTCTACGGAGCTGCACCCTTCGTCTGCCCATTGCACGCTCACGGTCCTCCTGGCGCTCTTTCTTCCTCAGGGCCATTCGGTCCTGGTTGCGCTTCTTGCGGCGTGCCAGCTTCTCCTTAAAGCGTTCTAGTCGACCTGGCAGCAGTCTCTTCACCACCATATCTTCCTCAACAGTCAGAGCCAGAACCATATCAGGCAAGAGACCGATTTCCGCCATCACTCGAACATCGTCACTTGAGTTAGGAAATCCTTCTAGAATGAAGCCGGAATGGCTGGAGAAGAAATATACAAGGAGAGTGATGCATGCGTTCATCTTTTTTAAAATTACGAATCACATGCATTGTCCCGATTCAGACATGTGTTGCACAATCTTTTTCACGGTTTGCGTGAGACTTGGCTGGAGGCCAAGTTGTCCGCATCCGCAGGAACGCTACCACCCTCTAGGATCAAGGCAGGGATGCCACCACCCTCTACGATCAGGGCACAGATGCAGCTCCTAAGTGGTGGGAAGTGAGTAGATCAGACCCACCACAAAGTGGTCAAACACCGAAAATCCCATTCGCTGCATCCACGTCTCCCTCGTGCCAGGCCACCGGCAAGTTCCAAATTAACCGGGGGTCGCAGCACGGCTGGAAAAAATCCTTCCGCTTCCAAGCAGGACTTGAACCTGGTGCCCTCTGTTTCTAAATCATGGTCTTAGACCATAGTGGGATAGTGTGCAGGTGTGCATAGTGGGCATAGTGGGCAGGCAGGCAGGTGTTGCCGAGCAGTAGCATAATCATATGTATGTGGCCATAGTATATCAGTGATCTATCCATCTGAGCAATACCAATAACCTATGCCTATTTGTCAACCTAAAGCAGAGAGCTATTATAGTACTTGCCACGTTGAACCTGTTATTGGCTGCCTTCAACCAGGACTGGCACGGAGTACTTTGAAAAACGACCTACGCCAGATTGCACAATCATTGGTGTATTCCTTACCGATAGCGGTCATGGTACCAAAACTGCTTGAGAACCTTTTCAACGACATCATTGGACATTGCATCTCCATCAGCCAGGTAGGCACGAATGCTTTCTTCAAACTCATCGAGCTGCGGCTCTTCCGAACCTTCATCCTCGACATACTGGAAGAAGTTATCGTCCTGGTACGCAAAATCGTCTTTCCCCGACGGAGATATGCTTTCTTTCGCCTCTTCCTGTTCGGCTTTGGCTGCTGAGGATTGATCTCCAGAGTCGCCGCTCTCATCCTATTGTCAAAGCATACGGTGAAGAGAAACACATTTAGCATGCAGCAAGATGAGGACCCATATTGGCGGTTTATGTTGGACTTCGGAACTTCCATCCGCAATACCGCCTGCGGCATGGATTCGTCAGGGCTCGGGTCAAGTCTATTATATTGAGCGAGAGGGTGGGGGGGGGGGGGGGGGCGTCGTCGATGTGATGCCTGACTGCACCATAATTCACTTTCAATTATTACTAGCACACTCACAGTGTGATACACAGTCTTCCAGCAGCAATACCACCAAACAACATACATCTGGTCATAACAGCAAAGCGACACCAAAAGCAGCTAATCCATACAATGTCATGAATTTCTCACCTTGGGTTCCTTCAAACTCTCATCTTCTCCATCTTCTCCTTCCGCGGCTGCTTCTTCTGCTTCCCGGGCTTCTTTTTCCTCCAGTGCCAGTGCCTCTTTCCTCTCCGCTTGGAACTCGGCCTCGATCACGTCTTCAGCAGCCTTCTCCTCAGCCTCCACTTCATCCACTGGAATGTCATCGGGATTGCGACCAACTGGGACCTATACGTACATGTATGCACAGGGTGCGAGGAAGGTGGAGAAGAATATCTGACGGTTAGTACTTTTCATTCAACATGAAACGAAACAAAGCAAAGAGGGAGCAATCAGGGCTGATGGGGCATGTAGTGTGATGATTGCTTTTGTTGTGTCCGATTGTCATTTGCAAGTGGTAGAATCTATATGCTTTGATAACATTCAGTGACCAAATGAATGCCACTAAAGCAAGGAAACAGTAGTTTGTGGAATTTTCTATCAGTTTTTAGTGTTTTAGCATGTCCTCTGCTCTTCATTGGCTCCCTCCTTCAACACCTTTCATGCTGTTTATTGGTTGTGTTTTGAGGCTGCGCCGGTGCTGCTCCATTCTCTTGGTTCCCGTTGACCACCAGATGAGTCGTGCACTGATCGGAAATCTTGCCCTATATTCTTGCTTCTGTCATAGTAAATCAATGTTGTTCATTGTGCATGGGCTCCATGTCTTGAAACTGTTGACTTAGCTTCAAAAAAGTTTTAGTTTGCAATCGTGGCTTGTGAAATCCAAGCTTATGCACACATTCATAGCAGCGGGCGGGTTTTGAGGACCTCCCGGTGAATGCGTGGTGTGTTTTGAGGACCTCCCGGTGAATGCGTGGTGTGTTTTGAGGACCTCCCGGTGAATGCGTGGTGTGTTTTGAGGACCTCCCGGTGAATGCGTGGTGTGTTTTGAGGACCTCCCGGTGAATGCGTGGTGTGACTGAGAGACAGTGCTCAGTATGGCGAGGCCAAGCGCAGTGGTCTAAGCGCTGTGGTCTTGGGCAGTGGTCTTGGGCAGTGGTCTAAGCGCAGTGGTCTTGCAGTGGTCTTGCAGTGGTCTTGGGCAGTGGTCTTGCAGTGGTCTTGGGCAGTGGTCTTGCAGTGGTCTTGGGCAGTGGTCTTGGTCTTGGGCAGAGGAACGTCATGCACCGGGTCTGGTTTTCACTTGCCTCGCCTCTACCCGAGTACACGCTATCGCAAGACATCTGTTACACAGTCACAATTCAAGGTATATCATGCGGTAGTCACCTTCAGTTTAGGCACCAGGTACTCTTGGAGGAGAGCACGGAAGTCGATGTGGAAAATGCCCAGCTCGTCTGCTAGAATTCGACAATGGGCGGTCTTTCCGGAAGCCTTTGGTCCCACTATGGATATTCGCATCGGAGGAGGCTGGGCATATATGAAAGAAAGGAAACGATGATGAATAACAATTACATTGAAACTGATAGCTTTCGCGGGAACATCAATGCTTGGCCACGATAAGTACACCAGTAGTTCAAGAAGTACAATAATATGAAAAGATAATGATAGCCCACCATTGTCAATAAAGTCCTGCAAATACATGCACACACATATTCACAAAGGATGGGGAAAACCCTTGAAATACCAGAAGCAGCAGTTCTCACCTCAGCAACACCGTTTTCTGGAAGAAACTGTTCTGGCTTCTGCAGGAAGAGCTTTTGACTTTCTTCATCCATGAAATGGTAGACATTGCTTAGGTATCGGCACCCGTACTCTGGATTCCCAGGCCGTAGCACCCCGTCCCGCTGCAGTGCCACGGGACAGTAGTGATGTGCCGGTCCCCAGTTCTTGTCGCCACCTAGTGGCTCCTCATCCTCGTCGTCCTCATCTTCATCATCATCGTCGTCACCTCCGAAGGCAAAGTTCCCCGCCTTTTGCCTCTCTGATGCATCGTCCGCCTCTTCCTCTTCGTCCTGCTGGGTCATTTCAGTCGCAACCAGTTTGAATGGCTCTATAGAGAGTATTCATGAATGGTACAGGAAAAATGCAGCACGTTGGGTAAATCAGTTTCTTCTACATCCACCATGTGTCTTCCAAATTAATTTCGGTAATACCCTGGAAGACACACGCATACATGCTATCACCGATCACAGTGGACATTACCCCCTCCTTCCAACCTCACCCTAGAGCCTCCTTGGGTTTCAGGGGTGTAATGTCACCTGCATTAGCTCAATTATGCTTTTTTGATGTTTTTGCTGGAAGTTGTTAATTTAAAATTTTAAATACGTAAGCGCAGCCTCACCTTCTATCAGATCAGTTATGGTCCGTACAGCATCTTCTATTGGTTGCACTATCTCCAAATCAACTGGTTCTATGCCAGAAGACTTGATGAGAGTCAGCAGTGACGAGATGTTGCTATCGTACGTAGACCGCTTCTCTGCCAGCTGTTTGATTTCCGGCGGCATGCCAGACCGCTGTAGCCAGACACACACACACGCACACCCCCCCCCCCCCCACACACACACGTACACGCACGCACGTACACGCACACACACACACACGCACGCACGTACACGCACACACACGCACACACACACACATACACACATGTAGTACGGATAGACTAAGCTCTGAGATCAATGTATGCCTCAAATTCACAGTGAGTTGTCCCACTTTGCTGCAGTGGATCTAGAATAGTAGCATCACGTACTAGCGTGCCATTCTAAATATTCAGTTGCATCCTATAAATTATAATGCTGTTCCTCCTTGCTGACATCAACACTATGATACACTTTACTCATGGCTGTTTTTTTTACGCGATTCCCACCCATCAAATATGGTGGCGTTTTGCACCAATTTTAATCCGGATTGCTCCCAATTGTGCTCGAGATCCTGTTCGGTTCTGTCTAATTTGAGCTCTGATCAATTTGACTCGCCCAGGTTCCACCTGAACTCTCGAAATTCGAACTCCACGCGGTTCAAGCTCCACTCTTGTACTTCACCCGCTTTGTTTTGTCCTTTGGTTCGTCAGTTGAGACCGATTTTTCATCGTCCTTTCGAGGAGCTCGTGTAAATATCATTGCGGCAAAAGCAGCGGCCTCTAAAGCAACTCGTAACTTGGGTAGCGCTTAGATGATTTGCCGGGTTCCTGGCAGGTTTACATCTGCGGAGGCTCTGGTGAAGAAATCATCCTGTGCCGTGCATAGAGTCTTCATGATGTGCAAGGCGATTGTTCGGCACTTTTCCAGGTGTCACCATACCATGGACGACCACAGATAGTATTTAGATGGCATGTGTTGCCTTGGTGGCTGGCAAAAGATTTGCCTCACAGAAACAGAACACACAATACAGTGTGCAAGGCTACAAATCAGAGATCCTGGCGGTATTGTTCTATTGATGTATTATAATGATGATCCAAATGCATGTAGTGCCGCCGATGGAGAGGCTTCGCGTTGGGCTCGGGTTGCTTGGTGAGTAGGGCGCTGAGAGCCTGCACTCAGCACTGAATAATTACAAAAAAAGTTTCAAGAATATCCCTGCATCTCGAGCATGCTTCAGCGTGATTGCCGACCAGTATCTTCTGTCATGCTCAATCCGGGATATCGACTACCAGCCACAAGCTGAGAAGCGAAAGGCTCCCAAGTCTACACGACTAGAGATGGCAGAAAGGTAAGGATGTCCACTGAGTTACCCAGTGTAAATGCAGTTCCAAACTAATCACTTCGATGCTTCTATGCTGATTGGAGAAAAGAAATCAATATCAAAAATTAATGAAATCCATGATTCGCTTGGTTTCGAGTCTTTCGACCACGTATTCAACACAAATTCAAAGGTATTAGTAATCCGAGTAGCTTTGCCGATTTTTCCAGGTAAGCCGGACGAATTACTGCCTTATTGATAAGTGGTGCACGCAAAACAGCCGTATAGTGTATTAGTGGACTGTGATATCAAAATGTAATAGTTAACACCCATGCCACAGCATAGGCTGAACTGATACAGTGTTAACTACATTGCAGTACAGATGACCAACTTTCATGTAGTTAATCTAGCATGATTTTTCTGTCATGGTGGCACATGGTTTTCACCAATATGAACTGCAAGACAGCTGCAGACTCTCTGGCCCACTACGCATGTGCTACATGAGAGATTTAAGAGCAACAGCGGGACTTACAGAAGAAGCAGTGTCACTCTCTGTAGCTGTTCCACCAGATGCATCAGTGGAATCAGTCTTGGCCGGCGCAGCTTCTACACCGTACATCTTCTTCCAGCGATTCATCAAGTCGATACCGTTCTTGCTGCTGTCGCTAAGCACTACAACCAAGTCAGGCTTTGATCGAGGGTTCTCCACCTCTTCCAGTGCCAGCCAGTGTTCTCGTTGACTTGGGAATCCATCCACGATCCATCTACCGGCACTGTACGGTACAGACACACACGTCCACGAATGCCACGTACAACAGAAGTTAGCTGGCGCCCGGACAACAGGAGCAAGATTCTACGCTGACGAAAGTTGCAGCCATGAACGTTTAAGACCATCATTCGCCTTAGCTGGAAACTGTAAGTTGAAGTGTGTGTGTGTGTGTGTGTGTGTGTGTGTGTGTGTGTGTGTGTGTGTGTGTGTGTGAAACATTGAATTCGCATATTTCAAGTCACCGCACCTGAATATCCATATCATCGTTTGCTTAGACTCGGAGTTTGGGAAACGAAACATACTTTTTTTAAACTACTTCAGTAGTTAGTAGCAGTGGGACCGTGAGCTGTGGCAGTGCTCTGCAATCTTTTGCATTTCCAATCCAGACTACACATCTGTTGCCAACCTTGCAACATTTGATCCTGAGCCTCCACTCTATGAACAACAACCACTTGTGTATGCAGATGCACACCTCCTATCAAACTTCCGCTTTTTCACTGTTCTTTTCTATTTCTTTTTGTAACAGCTTGGGTGCCAGAATATATCATGAATGGCATAGCTATCGTGTAAATGCACCGAAAATGTTCAAGGGCAGTCTCTAGAATAATCCAGACTGCCCCTAGCTCCTGACACCGCAGCCCCCCCCCCCCCCCATTCTACAGTGTGCTGATCTGACTTTCGATCTGGCAATATTTTCTTACTAAGGTTCGTTGGGTGATTTTTCCTTCCTCTCTGCCTCCAGTTTCTTGATTTCGGCCTCCAGGAGTTCGATGTACGCCTCTCCTGTTGCCTCTGGAACCTCCTGTTCAGCAGCAGCAACAGCGTCGGCCACAATCACACGGACATCGGGATGATCACCAGAAACACGGTCGGCCTCGGCTTCCTTCTCGTCCTCGTCTTGTCCTGGCGTCGGTCAATGAAGAAAGAGAAAACAAGGCAAGCAGCATACACACCTCAGGCTGTCATTGTCCACACGTCTACATGTAGCACTTACACCAACACTGGACTGTAAGTTTGTTGTACCAGGCACTTAAAAAATGATGTATCGTCATTCTTTAAAGTGAAAAGGACACTGCTATTATAACACGATGAATGTTACAGTTGCTCAAAAGCAATGGAGACATACACTGAATTTCTTTCTGATGCACATGCACAGACGTACCTTCCGTGTTAGAGGTCATGATCTTCATGCGCACGGTGTCAATGGCGACCTCCAAACTCTCGGCTCTAGCTGCCTCGATCTTCTTGGTGTGAAGGGTTTTCAAGAATGGTCCGATCAACTCCTGCGGATCAATCACCTATTAGCACAGTGCGCACATCAGACGTTCGAAACACGCCATAACCATCATGACATCATTTTGACGTGCTTTGTTCACCTACACCGTCACGAATTGGTTGCAGGCTGCAAAAGTCATGCAGAGTGAACTACTAGCACCATAAAGTATGCATGCATGTACACGTGCGTATCACCGTGCCAATTTCAAACTGATTAGGCCAACGTTCTTACCAAATCGTCACTGCAAGTACGTCCACTGTGCGAGGGGCAATGCTTGATGCACTCTTAGACTATGAATAACGGCAATTTAACCAGGCTCATGCAACCATAGGGCTCAACCTACCAGTCTGTGATTTCTCTTACCTGGATGGCCAACTAGTGGCAGCCTAGGAAAAGACGTCGATATACAGTAACTCACATGAAGTCTTAGATATTGAAGTGTACACTTCACAATGCACAAGGCTCATTGCAGGAAAAACCATGCACCAGGGCTTTTCAACAGCAGCTGTCAGTATAACTGCATAGCTTACAACGGCTCCGTAGTGAGCAGCCAGCTCGTGGCAAAGAGTTGACTTTCCAGTCTTGGGACCACCAAGAACGGCGATTTTGACCGGATTACGGGGCATGTCTCCAACCAGAAAGCGCCGCGGGTTGCGACGGAACTCTTGGAACGCCTCGACCGAGGACAAACAATAGCAGCGACTTAGGAAGCTAGAGAATCAAAAACAAAGGAATTGGGAGACACCTGCCCTTAGAGATGGTGTACCTTTTTGCAATCCAAAACGCGTGCCGTGGAACTCGGGGTGCATGCCCTCATACCGTAATTAGTTCGCCGCCAGGGTACATTTATCAGTGTTGCACTGTATGCAAGTAATGCTATAGTGTATGCAAGTAATGCTATAGTATATGCAAGTAATGCTATAGTGTATGCAAGTAATGCTATAGTGTATGCAAGTAATGCTATAGTGTATGCATGTAATACTATAGCCTACAGTATTCATGTTAAACAAAATACCAAGCGAGTCAACAGTCACCTGTCCTTTTGAAGACATCCAGGCTAACAGGTTATGGTCCATATATGGAACAGAAGTGGTGGCAAATTGGGTATACATGTCTGCAGATGTAGTGTATTCAAGACCTCTCACATAACCTGGATAACCTGCAAGGTATTTTGGCATCCTCTGCTGAACCACTATATACGGATTGAGCCACAGCTTCCTGCCATTGTTTGCTATAGAAATACAGGGCACGTCCCGTGCTCTACAGCCGATGAAGGCTGCAAGCAGCATGCCAGCTAATGTCTATATGTGCTACTGACTCTGGCTTACCTGACAGCCAGCTCAATTCTTCCCAAGGCCAGATTGCCGCGGCTCAGCTCAACGGGACAGTAGCGGCCCCAGCGGCTTCTCTTCCATCGAAATCCAGGTCCCGGTGGCTGGGTGGATGCCAGCAGGCGCATCATCTCGTCCGTGTCATACGCAGCTGGATCCTCGCCTATGCCCAGTGCACAGTTAGTGAAAATACTCCATCATTCCAGTCCAATCTAACCAGTCTACATGCATGAATGCTGCTGGTAGTGGTCAGCGATTTACCCAAATACTACCCTAACCTGTGTCCTGGGAACTACCAAGGATCCAACACTGATCGCATCATCTGTGACTACAGACAATAGATAAATAAAGCAGTGCACTTTATTGTGCCTGACACAGCGAGAACACGCCAGAGCATTGGATCAAGCAGGCACTAGTTTACTTGTTCAATCACAGTATTAAAGTACAAACCAACAATACATTCATAGGTACGAGTACCTAAAATGGTCATCAAAATCGACCCCAAAGCAAAGTTCAAGACATGACTTGCTCCAGTTCCGTCAGCACAGAAGAGGAGAACTTCAAAAAACCGAACAACAGCGTCCAGCAAGGTTTACCAAAACACAGGACAGAGTGGGCAGAAGAATGTTAGCCTTATCAACTTCATTGTACAGTGGGGATAACAATTATTATTATTATTATTATTATTATTATTATTATTATTTCACCGTCCAATGGCAGAAGCCAATGCAAAGGAGGGGGCGTTAGCCAGCCATGGCGAAAAAAAAAAATGAAGCTCTGTATGCCGTGAACCCCACCCCTACATGGCATACTGTCCCTACAAGCAGTCACACAGACACAATAGTGACAACACCCTGTTACAGGTCACAACACAGAGAGGAGTATTTTCCTACTTATCATTGTAGAGCCTTGGGAATGTAATGGCTTCCTGTCACCCATGGCTAGCTAAGTTCTCTGTCTCCTTTCATTGGCAGATGGTATCCCAGACCATAGGCACATATTGTATGCATACAATGTAGCTACAATCCAAAATGAGCTAACACAGCATATGTGCATGCACTTACGTACACACACACAAGCACGCAACACACACACACACACACACACACACACACACACACACACACACACCTTCCATATCCGTCAGGTTATCTGCATCATCCTCGTCATCACCGTCATCACCGGAGCGGTTAAGCCGCTTCACAGGATACGATAACCTCACATTCATCGGGGCCAAGAGTTTGGTGAAAGACTGCACAAAGAGAAAAAGAGACATGCATTCAAATCCATGTTCCCCTACTGGATATACGACACACACACACTCAGGCATAGCATCAGCCTTCTAATGTGATACCAGGGGCATCAGAAGGTATTTTAGTGTGGTACGGTCAGTCATCTGAAGTACAATGTACTCGTGTGGGAGGGGTGGCTGAGGCGAAAATTTTGAAAATTTAGAGCCCAGATGAGTGTTTTTATTACTTCACGGGGTACCTGTGGCAAAAAGTGGTACGGTCAATACCGTAGTGACCGTACCGTGTCCGACGCCCCTGGATACACAACACCACGACTCAATGTGCACTTGAACTGCCGACAATCATGGAAATAACGTACTTGAAATGGGGGCGGGAGAACCTCAAATTCAATGGGACCTGTTAGAGAACGTTTTCTACTTTGAAGTACGTGGAACTACTCCGCAGAAAAAGCGGGTGTGGCACCATGGCCTCCAGGGCAAGCCAGGTATCCAGCACCCTTGGAACCTGACACTGTTGGATAAAGGAATATTCTTGATAACAGAATCTACAGATTTGTACTAGTGGCCATCTTGCATTCACATATCAAAAGGATTGTAATGTGTGAGATTTGTGATGCTCCGCTAGCCTGCAAAACTCAGTGAAGATGGTTACCACCCAGTGTGTGAAAATTCAACTTTCTCTACTGGATATGAACTGAGTGTGCCTGGTCACATGATACACTGGTCACGTAACACACTGGTCACGTGACACACTTGTCACATGGCACACTGGTCACGTGACACACTTGTCACATGGCACACTGGTCACATGGTACACTGGTCACATGGCACACTGGTCACGTGACACACTGGTCACGTGACCCACTGGTCACAGGACACACTGGTCACATGGCACACTGAGAATGCCTGGTCACATAACACAAGTGCTAGCCCAATGACCACCTACCCTGAAAACATCGCCTTCGGGGATATCACTTGTTATCTGCATCAGCTTTGTGCGCTCGTGATTAGCCAGTGCATCTTCCAGTCCGGTCAGCAGCATCTCCTTGTACATTCTCATGCCTTCTTTGATGCGATCCGGCTCATCCAGGTCGCGCCTGACCAGCCTCTCGCATACCTCAGGAGGAAGTGTTGTCACCACAAACGCAGCTGGGTCCTGGATGACAAATATGGCAGATGAATTAGGCCACAACCACACTACGTAAAAATCACAGTACACATTTTCCTGCATATCTCAGTACAAGTCGGTACGCAACCACACTACACTTTTCGGTCTGCATAGATGCCGTTTTCACGCGACCAGCACGTGACGTTGTACCAAAGCGTGTGCCATGCGCTAGAAAAGACCGAGAAATTCAAAAACAATGCTAATTGCTGATGATATGTACGACGACCAGGTAAAACATTTGTACACAGTAGATGGAGCGCGAAAACGACGAAAACGACAAACGTGGCTTTCTACAGGGGTGCGCCGGTTGCTGAAAACCTACAAACCGCATTTTGCATTTCGAGCGGGTCGCCATGACGATTTCTACTGCAATGCCGTTTGTATGTGATTTTGTACTTAGTGTGGTTGCAGCCTTCAGCAGAATGCACAGCCTTCAGCAGAATGCACAGACCGAACCATGCCGGTACCACACTATTCTAATGCAATCACGACCAGTACAGTAATGGCTCGCCGCTCGGCAAAAAATCAACAGTTGCTTTCCGCTGTCCCTTTGATATTGCTCATTGTGCTCCGTGCAGTGTACATGTCCATACCTCTGGAGAATACAAATACCTCAATTGCACCTCCAAACACATATAGCCGTCACCAGCAAAAGCTCCATAGCCAGCAAAATAAACATATCCAGCAAGATCCTCATAGCCAGCAAAAGCCCCATAGGGCCATAGCCAGCAAAAGCCCCATAACCAGCAAAAGCCCCATAGCCAGCAATAGCCCCATAGCCAGCAAAAGCCCCATAGCCAGCAATAGTCCCATAGCCAGCAATAGCCCCATAGCCAGCAATAGCCCCATAGCCAGCAATAGCCCCATAGCCAGCAATAGTCCCATAGCCAGCAATAGCCCCATAGCCAGCGAAATCCCCATAGCCATAGCCATAGTCAAAGCTAGCAAGAGCTGCACACATGCATGTAGATATTCCACAAAATGTACAGTGCAGAAACCTACGTCTTTGCTCTCCTGTTGTTCCTCCTCCTCATTATCTTCATCACCTTCTTCCTCGTCTTCTCCATCTTGGCCTTCCCCCGACTCTTTCTGTTCCTGCTCTTCTTCATCATCTGAATCCTCACTCTTCGGCTTGCCGGAATGCACATTCTGGATGAACACATCTCCGGTCAGTGGGTCAACTTTCTGGCCTTCTCTCCTTAAGATTATGTCAACATCCTTCATCTGCACGGTGGGAGCACAAAATGAGAAGGTATCGAAGTGACCAAATTGACAGAATCACCTAGAAATCAACACATCATTACAACGTTAACGCCCGGGATCTAAGTCTACGGTCATTTGATTAATCTAGCATGCTTTCTTGGTATTGCAATACACGGAACTCAAATTGTCAGAAAGGGTAGCTCAAGTGCTCTACGTTCGGTTCGACAGAGTGTGCTCCATGAGCGGACACTGCATATGATAATGGTATGAGAAGTAGTGTACACAGGCATTGAACACATCAAATGCATTTTGCTGTGGCACTCAAATGCATTTAACAGCTGATGTGCCCTGCCTGTGTGACTAACACGTTGACAGCATACCTTCAAGTTGATAATGACGTCCGGTTTCATACGCAGTGACTTGATGATCTCCAGTTGCTGTTTACAGGTCAGGCTGGGCTCACCGGCACACGGTATATCATCCAGGATGTAGCCTACACAGCAAACACCAACCTCATAAATCAGCCATTGCCATTATAGAATGCTGACTCCAACATACATTTTCACAATATCAATACACTTAGGTCCTATAGTTATTACTTGTATGTAAACCTGAACCGACACACTTTCTCTGATATCCCATGACTGAAGAATTCCCAGACGAAGGTACCTGCTTCCCATACCATCCACTTGGCAAACCTGCAAGCAAGCACCACTCCTTCCTTGTACCACAGCGTGCGGGCAATTCACCCATGATCAGTCAAGCTTGAAAAGGCCAAAGAAATTTGTGCTCTGAGGGTAATGCTTTATGTAGTGCTCTCCCAGCCCATACATCACTAGGAATACCAGCTGAACGTGACAGTTTGTTTCTAGCGCGACAAACACCTTTGTGAGCACCAGGCAGCAGCGCGAGTCGGAGCCACACGTATTATTGTGAATACAGACGCTGAGAGTCGTTGTCCATTCACAACGCTATCACTTTCAAATTTACCACAGAAGTCACAACATCTAAATTTGCCATGTCCCCTGCGCAGGTGTGAGACTAGATGGTTGGAAGTGATAGCGTTGCGCATGATCGATGATCCTCAGCATCTGTATTCACAACTCCATTTGAGACCCTGACTCCTGCTGCTGGCTGGTGCTCATGAGGTGTTTTCGCGCTGAAACGGAGTGTCAGATGCAACCCCTGCAGCGGGACTTACCATAGTGAGCAACATCTGGCAATGTCATTCTGTGCCTCATCACTTCAATGGCCAGTTCCGGACCTACCGCCTCTCCATTCTCTAGAAGCTCTGCACACTACATCATATCCGACACAAAAGGACACCAACTAACATGCAAATATGCTACAGTTCGGCAAGTACCACTACCCAATTTGACACCCACGCCCGGATGGGCATATGCATGCACAGCCAGCGAACAGTCAGAAATAACACTTGGGAATATAGAACGTGCGTACTTTGTGTATATTGGCTTTCCAGATCCTTCAGTTTTATTTGGACTAGTCTGATTCCTTGAACTTCACAGCATGCATGCAGAATTTTTTACACAAACCGTGCATAAGTATTTCCCCAGCAGCGAATATATTGTGCTTTCGGTTGATATACTTGTTTCTTACTGTTAGGTTCATGATTGAGTGTGTGCATATACGGAATCGTGAACCTAACATTGCTATAACACCGTGGTGTTTGAGGGTACCATAACAGAAATCCGAGCAACAGAGATCAGTTGCAGTGATACTCTCAGTGTGTACTGTACAGCCAGTGACAATGGCGCCGTGCAGGAAATTCCTTCCGTGAGTACTGCAGGCACATGTACACCCACTTTGCAACCAATACCTTCTTTCCTATATCGGATTCTTCGGCGATGGCTTGCAGTATGGAGTTGCGGACTGTCACAGGGAAGGCCACACCAAGTAGAACACAATGCATACACACACACATGAACTGCGATCAGATGTATATTCGACGTGCATGCCACTTGTGTTTCCAGGCGGGATCCAAGGCAGGATGGAAATATCTGAGCCATGGTCACAAAACAGTGCACTGGAACTCTTTACTCACAACATACACTGAGCTCCATCCCATGCAATGTAATTATGTCGAGTAATGTTCGTGAAGCTGATTCAATCCAACAAACCAGGCATGCACAGCAGCATCATGTTATTTCCTACCATTCACATGTACACAGCCCCAGGACTTGGCAACGCGAGAAGCCAGCGACGATTTTCCAATGCCCTGTCAACAAGCAATTGCAACACACCAACACATTATTGTGTGGAACTGAGCTCGATCACAACACAACAGAAGGCAAACCAAGTTGCCGTACATGCTGTACTCTCCTAGAATGGTATTGTAGAGGCAGACTGTTCAGAATGTTGAAAACCTAGAACTAACACTACATGTAGTAAGAAAGTTGAAGACCGTCACTAGTAACACAAAGAAGGAAGTTTACATTGGCCAACCGTATGAAAACCCTGCACCCACCCATAACAACCATTCACTTCAGAATCTCTACACTATGAATAAACCCCTCCACCGTTATATTCCACATTGTGATACCCTAAAGGTTACTTTGCAGCAATCAATAGCGGTCGTACACAGCCAACTAATAAAAGCAGACTGAAATCACATTTAAAAAAAGGTCAGAAGAGTCCGTAGCACTGCGTGGTTGTGCAGTGGGTACAGATCATACCGGCTTTCCGATGACCAGGAAGCAAGTCGGCGTGGACTGCAGTGCTTCGAGTTCCACCTGTGCACAGACGCACCAGAGTGCAACGAGGGTTGACATGAACATGGACACAGCAATACACCCGGGCAGGGAGTTAGTTCTAGAACTAGCCGGGCATAGACACAGCAATGCACCCGGGCAGGGAGTTAGTTCTAGAACTAGCCGGCTAACAGCAATGCACCCGGGCAGGAAGTTAGTTCTAGAACTAGCCGGGCATAGACACAGCAATGCACCCGGGCAGGGAGTTAGTTCTAGAACTAGCCGGCTAACAGCCATGCACCCGGGCAGGGAGTTAGTTCTGGAACTAGCTGGCTAACAGGAACACAGCAATGCACCCGGGCAGGGAGTTAGTTCTGGAACTAGCCGGCTAACAGGAAGATCTGATACAAGTATCTACTGTATTTCGGATGCGTAAAACCGTTGGTGCCGGAGTCCTGATCATACGGGGCTTCAAGTGTAGAGTCGGATTAGGTCACCAACATTCCCTCCACGCACGGTACATACTCCAGTGCCTGTTAGCTGAAATCTAAATTTAGGGGACTTGTTTCTCTACCGAAATTACCGACCTTCTAAGTTACAGCAGGAATAATAAAGTGTTGTACAGTAGTTCAGAGATTCATGAAGTGAAACACTACATCAAGGGACATGTAACACTAAACCGGAAACAAGCACGTCCATTCATTCGTGTTTTGTTCACGGGATCGTCCAAAAGAAAATGGGTACACTGCAATACATAGGTACCAAAAGTCATGTAGTGTATTGTCATGTAGTGTATTGCCATGCAGTGTATTGTCATGCAGTGTATTGTCATGTAGTGTATTGCCATGCAGTGTATTGCCATGTAGTGTATTGTCATGTAGTGTATTGTCATGCAGTGTATTGTCATGCAGTGTATTGCCATGTAGTGTATTGTCATGTAGTGTATTGTCATGCAGTGTATTGTCATGTAGTGTATTGCTTTGAAAAATACCTTAATGTTTAGTAATCCAACACACATGAATTCTCCTTTATCACGAAGCATATCATTAATATGAGTCTTCAGTGTGCCCAAACGCGACCCATTAGAATTCCCATTACTTGAGAAACGTGCTCTTACAAGGTCTGCGACCGTTCCATCAACAAATTCCCGTGTCTTCTTGCCAGTGTCCACCACGGCAGCCGTTTTGTCAGGCTTCTTGCTGTCGGCCGAGTCATCCAGCAAACCAGCCGCTTCGGCTAGCGTGTTGGTGTCACTGACTGTGACGTCCATTTCTGCCCGTGTTCAGCAATGGCCTGTTGCTAGCTGGTGCGACATTGGGATTTGCCGACGGTCCTATTGGAACAATATCAGAATGAGAAGAGTGAATAATGCTGTCTTTTGCACATCACTGCCATGATACGCCCTGCACTGCAGTGATACAGCCGGCACTGCAGTGATACAGCCGGCACTGCGGTGATACAGCCGGCACTGCGGTGATACAGCCGGCACTGTGGTGATACAGCCGGCACTGCGGTGATACAGCCGGCACTGCGGTGATACAGCCGGCACTGCGGTGATACAGCCGGCACTGCGGTGATACAGCCGGCACTGCGGTGATACAGCCGGCACTGCGGTGATACAGCCGGCACTGCGGTGATACAGCCGGCACTGCGGTGATACAGCCGGCACTGCGGTGATACAGCCGGCACTGCGGTGATACAGCCGGCACTGCGGTGATACAGCCGGCACTGCGGTGATACAGCCGGCACTGCGGTGATACAGCCGGCACTGCAGTGATAACTGTTATTACCCTGCAATAAAGTAAGGCTGCATTGCCTTGGCCCCTAACATGAACGTGTATGTGCTATTTTCCTCGTTACGGAGTACTGCCGGTGCCTCTTCAGACATTTGGACCAGCTGATTTGTAAATAGAACAAGTCGCAGAAAGATGTAGGTTTTTCAAACGCGTATGATGCCACGCATCATTCATGAACCATCAGGCCAGGATAGAGGCAGAGTCTATAATTATGATGTAGTGCATGAACGAGACTAGTAAACTCTGTTGTGCTTATAGGCCTAGGACTGTTGAAAGCATCCGAGCCTGGCCTGTCGCACGTACCAGAACAAACATCAGAGTCGTGCACTTTGTGTCTGCCACGCTCTTGTCTCACTCGCGATGCGCACAGCCATGGAAAAGAGATACTTTCCCCTGGTAATACATGTGCGTGTATATGTACGTCTACGTACCTGTGTGAAGGGAGGAGGGCGCGCTAAGAAATGGGACGAAAAGCTTGATGACAGACGAGCTCGAACCAGAGGCCAACCGACTTGGGATCCTTGTCCAGTCCACTCAGTTTTAGCGACGAAGACCTTGTGTACAGGTCAATGCGTGTAGGCCAGTGAACGAAAGCTTACGAATACTCGGAATAGTTTCTAATGAACTGGACCCGCTTTTACAGGACTAGCAAAGATAAATTGTTTAGGACACAATTACAGACTGTATCCGACAGCAGCTTCTGTCGTCGTATCCCTGGCTGCTCATGCCATCACCAGATCACCAGGCTCTGCTAAGTACCGTTCCTCGCTCTGACTGCACTGCACTACACTGGTCACTGGCGTAGAGTACTACTGAGTAGTGCATTTTCGTCTTAGTTTGAAGTCAACCACGGAGCTAGCACCAGCACTGCAGCAGAGTGGCGGCAGCGTCACTAGGTTACGATTGCCATGACTGCGAGGCCCTAAAATAATAATAATTATTTTCTATATTTTTACACAGGCGCTAATACTAATACGTAGCGTTACTGCCCTGGTAAATCTAACACCAGGCACCAGCACCCAGGTCCGTCCCCATGCCCCCGAGTGGTAATCTGTGGAGTTCTTGTCGTCCTGTTGCTTGTAGTACTAGTAGTATCCAGCGGCCGCTGCATGCGCCGTTTTGTTCACGATGGCTGCACAGAGAATGGCTGTGAATCTCTACTACGATATCACCTCGCCTTACAGCTGGTTAGCGTTCGAGGTAAATCATTGTATATAATCCAAGTTTTGTCAGTACAGTCATTAGTAATACCAAAAGTATGGGGGGGGGAGGGGGTGTGGAGGGCCCGGGGGTTGACCAATTTCGTTTGGGAAAACATTGATCCATGTACATGTACATGGAATGGATTGGCAAGTGGAAGGTTCAATTGGCGTTTGGTGTTCCCTGGATGGCAGTGTGAGTCAGTCAAGTAGGAATTTAAGTCGGTAGGAAAAGCGTTGGTTCAGTTCTAGCCAAAGGAGGGGGGGGGGGGGCAGCGCCCCCCCCCCCACCCATTAACTTTCAGTGCTGCCAACCTTCCGTGTTTGTACGGAAAATCACTCCTTCGTCCGCACTACAGAATTTGAGCAAAATGGTATGGAAAATTGAAGACAATCGATCAGCTACAGTTATGTGTGTAGAAGCATGGCAAGTGCAAGCTGAGCGATGAATATCCCTGTGCCAAAGCGAGTGCATACCGTGCTTCGACTACATGAAGCACAAACAAATCATGTAGTACAAGTCACACATGTGTTGCACTACATGTAGCAAACCGAGCTACTGACAAGCATAGGAGTGTAAAAAAAACACAATGCATACGGCAGTACATTGGCAGTGCGCAAAAGCACTGCAAAATACGGAAAATCAGATGTCGCAGTACGCAAAACAGACCCAGTTGGTTGGTGGCTCCGAAGTTGGATTGAGTGCCCTCATGTGAAAAAGTGGCACCCCCTACTCGTTTGTAAGAAAGGTTTGCTCCCCACACTGGAGCTCGCGCTATTCCGCCGACTTGACTTGACACTTGACTCACTCACGACTGCCATCCAGAGCACACGAGAAGTCCATCGAGCCAACGACTCGGCAAACCTGCAAGAACGCACCACTCCCTGCTCAATACACAGTGTTTCGGGGAATTCACCCCATGTGGGGAACAAACCCTATCTTACAAATTATCGCCGAAGTCGCAACCACTATTTCGCCCACTTCATTTGTCGATTTTTGTGTTTTTTTTCATGCCATTAAGATGGCCTGGCACATGCGAAACTTCCTAAGCTGGTTGTGTTTCTCAACGCAATTGTATAGCCGGTGGTAACGCGGACGTGCAAACAAGATGAAGAAGATTAAGTGCAGTCACTAGTCAGTAACAGAGGGCTCATAAAGACACACTTGTCTGGGGTGAAGTCGGGGGTTTGCCGAGTAATCCGGCGGTATAATCGTTTCAGTAAAATACGGCCAGTGGCCACATACATAGTAAACTGTGAGAGCTTATGAATAGTGTTCCTTTCATCTGTTGACATTGCAGGTGCTGTGCCGCTATCGTGATCTCTGGCAGATGGACTTGAAGCTGCAACCAGTGTTTCTATCTGGCATTAGAAATATCACTGGTACGGATTCAATCATCGGTCAAGGCTGGCAGACCGTAGAGACTCTTTTTATTGTGTGTGTGCGTTCCATCTGTGTTGCATACCACCATAATTTCGTCATGCTGAAATTAGTGAATGTCTCTGTGACAGCTATGACCTCATAACCATAGTCATGCTCTTTACAATATATCTCCATGACGTCATAGTGACTCATGACTGACTACTCGAATTAGGATCATATCATAGTACAGTAGTGTAGCTACGATACTAGAGTGGGTTCACTGAATAGCAAAACAGTGCCGGTTATAACAGGAAGCCACACACAGCGGCGCAAAACGCCTCGAATGTTTCGACCTTGTTATGCCTCATCGGCGCTTTGGTGTGTTGCGTATGCATCACACTTTCTTGAGTGCATAGTGTCTGATTAAAGCCTTCGCCCATGTTGATGTGTGTTATTTCACCGTTGTTGTGTCATTGTTGCTGTTGTTGTTGCACGGCAGGCAATCAGCTGAAGAACGTACCGCCCCAGCGTGCCAACTATGTAGTCAAGGACCTGAAGAGGCTTGCAGAACTCATGGATGTGCCATTAGTTATGAAATCCGTAAGTTACGCCGCTGTGGATACTGTAGTGATTTGCAGTCGCCGGGTGGACAGTATTAGAGAATTCAGCTCAATGCATCTTCATTGTGGTTCTGAATCTCTCTACGTGTGTGTGTGTGTGTGTGTGTGTGTGTGTGTGTGTGTGTGTGTGTGTGTGTGTGTGTGTGTGCGCATGCGTATGTGTGTTGATGTCTGCGACATCTGTTCCTTAACCAGGAATGCTGGCAGTATACCATGACACAGGGTAAGTTTATTTGCATGTACTTACAGTTACATTGACCTCTGTGTGCCAAAGAACAAGCATGCAGACTGAGATTCTTCCAAGTGAGAACAGAGCAGTATGTGCAAGTACCTTCAGATGATAAGGCATAACAGATACCAGACGTGATTGGTTATCCAATCGTCAGGGCACAAGATCGCTACAGCTGGTACTAGTAGTTCTTTTATCAACACCCCTTCATAACCATGCATTATCAACATACAGCATGTCAATCAGGCAAGGCTTCTCGACAACATGACAATAATGCAGCCACAGTGTGAGTCCTTAGCCTAGCTCGGCTAAAGGAATAAACTGTATTGGCCTATGAAATATGAGATCTGTATGACTGTGGTGGTGGCGTGTGTGTGTGTGTGTGTGTGTGTGTGGTGTGTGTGTGTGTGTGTGTGTGGTGGTGTGTGTGTTTGGCGCCGTAGGAACTCTGCCCGTTCAGCGTTTCCTGACAGCCATGGCTCAGCACTGTCCTGAACACCTGGAGCATGTCTCCAGACAGCTATGGGTCCGGCTTTGGTCGAAGGTGAGTGCGGTTCAGACTGTGAGCCCGGCTTGACATTTACCCTACACATACACGCAGGAGCATATACCTCTGCCAATGGACAACATTATGGAATTCGGAATTGAACTTTGGCAAACGTTGACGGCCATTGATTCAGTGACTGTTCTCACGAGCACACTGCTATTTGTAGAGTCTGTGCTATTTCACACTTATCGTGCAATGACCTGTGCCTATCTTGCTATGACCTGTGCCTATCTTGCTATGTCCTTTTTCCCAACATGGAATGTCGGACAAATACTAACAGTGCACGGTGCTTGTCTCGTGTTCCATTCCGGTTGCTTTCAGGGCAAAGAAGTTCACGAGGAGGAGACCTTTCATGAGGTGTGTGTGTGTGTGTGTGTGTGTGTGTGTGTGTGTGTGTGTGTGTGTGTGTGTGTGTGTGTGTGTGAGTTCGTTTGTATCCAATGCATCATAATTATAATCCTGTGGAAATTTGAACCGCGTTGTTCAAATAGAAAAAAAGGCTGATTTACCCACTGAACTAAGTCAAGCCCTAGTACCACAGTGGTGTGCTGAACAATGATCATAATTATAATCATTGTTCAGCAGATATTATGTGATATTATGTGATAATAGCACTCCAGTCACGAAATTCAGTCATGCCATGCCTTCCTAATGATTTCTTTGAATGTACAAGTAAGCGTGTGGTGTATTTGCGCCTGCTTCACCTGTTCTCTACATGCACTTTTTGCACCTGGTTTTTGTTTGTGTGACCTGCAGGTCTGTGCAAAGGCTGGCATGAGTACTGGCACTGCAGAGGAGCTGTGCAGGCTGGCCCAAACACCAGAAATCAAGGACAAACTGAAGGCAGCTACCCAAGAAGCCGTTGATGTTGGGGTGAGTACAGTTTGCAAGCTTGATGTACAAATATGTCATCATTATTTTATAGTATACTAAAAGGCATGTTACCCAATACTTGGGTTAACCGGGTATTAGCGGCCGTTGTGAGTTCCCTTTCGGGAACGGACACGATAATTTACTCTTTTTGAAACATAAAACTTACATCCTATTGTTCTTTCTCTCTTTTTACAACTATGATTGGCTCTACACCTGAGTTCTCCAAGTTCTATTTTTTTCATACATGTACTTGGCAATTATTCGATTGTGAGGTAAGAAACTTGCATTCTGGAACATGCTCCGGTTATAGTTTTCCGGTGGTCTTTCTTCCTTCTCCGATAGGGCAATGTTCAAAGATTTGCATCAGACAGTATGCTCGTGTGATATGTGGTTGTACACTGCACTGAAAACAGTGAAAAGGATGGTATCATCCTCCTGGTCATTCAGCAGAGAATTTGACTGAGGCTTTGACCATTCTGCTATGGGCATTTTTGTGTATTTTGTGCATCCCCGCTGCCAAATCTCAGGCGTATGGATTGCCAGTGTTCACTATTCAGCTTTCAAAGTTCAGCAAACCGCAAATGTTCTTTGGCAGTGACAGATTAGAGCTAATGGCCTTCCTGGCAGGTGAGTTCTCAACAGCGGGGCAACGCCTGGGTGTATGTACCTGCATATATGTTGTACGTTAGGGCTGCAACGGTTATTACGAATAACCGGTTATGTAACCGTTAGGGCCAAACTAACGGATACCCGTTTGGTCGACGGTTACGCAGCGATTTTTTGAACATTTTGCGGAAAAGAGATTTACTTCTTGTCTGGTGATCATTTTTAATGTACAAGGCTGCTGGTGACTCTGCCTTATACCACCCTGCTCTTGTTCTTGCCCCACTCTGCAGGTAAGCCATGGCTGGGACCTCGACCACAACAGCCCCGGTCAAGGCTGTAAGAACTATCGGGGCGTGTGTGGACGATGCTGCAGCCCACCTGCTAGTACCTTTACATGATAGCGGCTCTGCTGCCTTTGACCATGACAAAGTACTAGTACTTGATCATTTGCAAAGTACAGCACAGTCCTTCTATTTTATCCTCACTGAGATGTTTAACTTCCATGGTAACATCTTACCTTCACCTCATCTGGAAAGAAGAAGTCTTGATCGTTTTCAGCTCCCTCGAAGTTATGAATATTTTGATTGTAAGATATCTCTTCAAGTAGTTTTAAATTCTCATTTCTCAGGTGTCTGTCATGCTAGTAATGTTTCTGTGTGTTTACTTGAAGTCGCACCACCGTTGATTGCAAGTCGTGCCCCTTTCTTTAACCTCGAGGTTACTTCTAAAAAGGTGCATGCATGCGATATGAGTCATGACTGTATTGCTGTGCTTCGCCACAGTATTACCATGTAGTTCGAAGTACTACATGAGAGACCGTAGTGTCTTGTATTAAAGCCTGTTTTGAATAGAAGCCTGATTTTCAAGATCACTGTACGTAAGCCTGGTTTTAGTGTTGACATACATAGAAACGCCTGTCTTGTATAGAAGCCGGTCTCATATAGAAGCCTGCAAAATTTCCCCAAAAAGGTCACGTAAGCCACGGCTGTTATACACGACTTAACGGTATGTAGGAAGGGCCTAGGCTCAGGAGATTTATAATTGGCTTCGCCGCTACATGTCTTGATGTGTACTAGCAAGAGTTCACGGTACTATTGTTGGTACAAACCGGCTTCGTGAAAGTTTGGTCATACTGTTATCATCAAGACAGTGTATGGCAGCCGAGAGCTACGTCTATCCAAGTACATGTACTAGTAGTACCTGCATGAGTCGAACATTAGACTGCGTGCTATCATACCATCATGATCCACGTGCACGAGTTGAACAAAATCCCAACGCAAAGAGACAATGCACCGCCGATGGATACAGCACGGTGGAGAAGTACGCCCTATAAAGTGTTGCCTGTCCCCACAGGATACCGCGATTCCGTGGGCGCACAATTTTCCGCGTTTTCGAGAAATTTTGCATACAACCCACATTATCCGCGGGACCGGGAATGCACAAGAAAATAGTACACAATGGTGAAAAGGTACGGTACGCTTTCCAACGGCCGAAGAGAGTTGGAAAGCTTGTGTCTTTGTGGATAACTCGAAACAATTTGCGCTAAGACGCTGCGAAATCGCTCCGATTTTGGATTTCATTCCACAGAATGTGGTACCGACAAGATGCGGTCCTTCGCCATTGCCGAGCCACCGTGCTCTCAGCAGAGACTTCTGTGTGTTGGTGTTGTGAGAGTGTACCACAAAGACTACAATCTACATGAAGGTCAGCCGCACTGACATGATGCACAAATTGACATACACACACTGTGACAGCAGTCATACCTGTGCAAGGAATCTGGGTGACAGTCTGCTGACTCCCTGATATGATCGCGCTTGAATTCTGTTGATGCATCGATATTCTTCCTCCTACTACACTCCGTTTAACGTTTGCCTACTGTTTTTCGTGCGTTCTCCGCAGCCTTGACTGCTTACAGCTTGGCGTTTTCTGGGGTTTGAAAAAGCTTTTGCGAGTCACTGAACAGGATGCATCTTCGGTTTCACCAAGAGTTATGTACTCTTGGTTTCACACAGCACTTCATGACCAGACGGTTCTGACCTCTGACCATTCAAAACACTGACATGATTGTGACACCGACGTAGATCAATTTAGATCAACCTTACTTGTGTAAGACTAACTCTTTACTCAGGTCACTGACCAATACATTTAGTCCGATTTCAGACTCGACTGTCGAAGATCGATCTCCCCTATTAAACCTGCTAACTGAAAGCTGAAGATCGAGTCATTGATTTGTACTTCAAAGTAGAATCGAGATACTCATCAGAAACACATACAGGGTGTAAATACTGCGGGTTGCCTGTTGAGTTGGCTCTTCTCGTATGTAGTTTTACGATTACGATGGCTACGCGGAGACTTGCTGTAAATCTCTACTATGATGTCACCTCACCTTATACCTGGCTAGCTTTCGAGGTACTGCGTTGTACTGCTGGTATTCCAATTGAGCTATTTATTTAGCTTGATGACTAACTGCTATCCCTATACCTAAAAGACTATAACTGAAAATGTGTTTTAGAATTGACAATTGGACTATTTGAAATGTTCAGTACGATTGCCACAAGTACATGTACAAGGTCTACAAAGTCACTCAAGAAACATAAAAATAATGGCTCAATCTGGAAAAATAACAATCCGTATTGACAATACATCCATCCGCATGAGTAAGGCTTGGGTCACATATCATGCTGGGGCGTGGTACACACCAGGAGCGGCTGGACTTACCGAAGAGCCTTTCCCGGCCCCTCCCGGTGACATCTGCACAAGCGGCGAACCTGCTCAAATTATGTGTTCCGTAGTGGCAGTACGGGAATCGTCAGGGCTGGGAGATTTGGTCATGCCAGTGTTCAATTGTTCCCACCTGCCCTAGCCCCTATCCCGTACACTATCGGTATCCTGTACAGTTGTGAACAAAAATAGCATGTGACTCTGTGCATGTGGACAAGAATATTATACTGTTGGCAGTGGTGATCAATGGCGCCAGCACTCGGCACCCGTACTTTGTCAGAGTTTGACACAAAGACTAGTTGCTGCCAAAGCTCTGACCTGATCCACACAGTGTAGTGTGTAATCAGCCACAGCTGCCTTGCACACGTGTGCTGCAGTTGAACTGCGGGGAAATGCTGTTCTGTACCCGATGATTCGGGCCAATTGGCGGCAAGGCTGCTTCCGTTCCGTACTAGTATTGTCATGAAGTAGCACCATGTGCAGCGTACATGTACATAGTCACTGATACCAGCCTCGTCCATGTCTGCACAGCCTGATGCATTCAGGATGTAGAACAGTTGTGTGTGCGCGCGCGTGTGTGTGTATGTGTGTGTGTGTGTGTGCATCTGTGCATGTGTGTGTGTGTGTCCGTGTTTTGAAATCTTTTCTTCTCACTTGTGTGTGGGTCATTGTGTGTGTCGGTGGGTGTATGTGCGCGTGTGTGTATGTTGTTTGCTGCGATATGTATGTAGGTTTTGTGCCGCTATCGTAAACCATGGCAGATGGACTTGAAACTTCAGCCGGTATTCCTGGGCGGTATCATGCATGCTACAGGTAAGGGTTTGGTTAAGTACTGTGCGATGGATTGTCGGCAGACCCGGCATGTTTTGAACGGCACTGTCCAATATGTGTATGAACACACTCTGTGTGCCCGTGGGTATCTGAAATTCTGAGCATACTGTGTGTGCGTGATGCCTCTGCTAAGGTAACCAACCACCTGGTCTTCTCCAGCAGCGCGGTGAATACATGGTTAAGGACTTGAAACGACTCGCTGAATACATGGACATCCCGCTCAAAACGAATCCAGTAAGTCAGTCAAGATCACGCCCTGACCGTGAAGTAGACAGACGGTGCGTGAGTGTGTGTATGCAGGGCCGCCGGAACAGGTCCGGTCGGTCAGGTTATTACCGGACCAGCATTTTGCGCCAACAACACTTGTTTGCTACTATGGATGTCATGTGTACCCGCCATATAATACACAAAGTATGAAAGGCATTGAAACTACCGGACCAATCAAAAACTGCTTCCGACGGTCCTGGTATATGCGTGTGTGTGTGTGTGTGGTGTGTGTGCGTGTGTGTGTGTGTACGCATGTGTTCTTTGTTCTATCAGGAGTGCTGGCAGTACATCATTACGAAAGGTAAAGTTCTGTGTGGATGGGGTCATTGTACTACACATGTCATTGTGCGCGCGCATGCAGCCTGGCACGACATAGCACAGGGACGGATGGTTAAGGACTTTAAAAGGTAGAGAAAACACACCTTCAATCCTGCTCTTCCGATGCTGTCTTTCGAGGCACATGTAGCCTCAGGATGTAAGTGTAGCTCACTGATTTTCTGCTCCTTTCGTACTCACCTTTGTTGTCTGCTCTTGGCACACATGGACTTGTATTTGAAAAGGAACTCTAACTGCTCAGCGTTTCCTGACTGCCGTTGACCAGGAGTGTCCTCAGCATCTCGAGGAAGTATCCAGACAGCTATGGATTAGGCTTTGGTCAAATGTAAGTTGGTGCTGGCTAGTACAAGTGTACATGTATGTGTATTGGATGTGGACTTATTTGTTAGTGCGCCATTCTCGTGCGCGTACGTTTGCTCAAGTTTCGTAGCACTTGCTATGACGGTCGAAATGTCAGGTTTGTTTGCGAAACATCATTCTGTACAGTCATTCAGGCTCGCAAAGCCCACATTGCTGTTGCGCATGTCCAGGTGGACAATCTCATCCGGGAAACACATTTTCAGCGAATTTCTATCTTCCTTTCAAGGAAAGGTGGTCTCCTCTCTTCGCTCTAAACCAACACACATTCCTCTTTTCTGTCAGAATTGCCACCGGTCTCTGTGTAACTGCCATGCATACGACGCGGAGCATCTGTTTACTTTTCTCTCTGTCTGCAGGGCAAGGAGATTCACGAGGAACAGACATTTCACGAGGTACGTACTTATCCACACTTTAAAAATATTTCGTCCGATATTGCTTGCATAGCTGTTGGCGGTAAAACTGCAGGGCCAATAGAGAGGTTTTTAAAGATGCACGTTATTTCTGACGTGACGCGAAAGCTCAGCTCGGCGTTGTTTGGCTCGCGCCTCGAAAAACAACGCGAGTGACCTGCAGCTCGCGTCGAAGTTTGGAGTTTTACGCCAAATTGAAATTGCGCGTCACGTCGGAAATGCCGTGCATATTAACCTGTGTAATAATTCGAAGTGGACCACAGTGCGGTGACACACATATGTGCATGATGTTTGTGTAGTAATAACAATGGCAGGACTCGTCGTCCTGACTGTGATATTGCCTGTTAGAATGATGTACCAACTCAGCCCACCATTGCATGTCATACCGTTTCTCTCACAGATCTGCAGCAAGGCAGGGGTCAGCCACGGCACTGCACAGAAGCTGTGCGAGCTAGCCAAAACAGCAGAGGTCAAGGACAAGCTCAAGGCAGCCACGCAAGAAATCGTTGAGATTGGTGTAAGTGCATGGAATGCGCATGTACTTGAGTACGTTGCACTAGCGTTTGGCAACAACTAACTACGATGCTGTGTCTTCCCCACACAGATGAGCACACGGATGTACATATACCTGCTCGCATAGGCATACATGCAAGCTGGAACTCACACATCTGATATCCTATTGCAGCATAAGTATGTTACTTTATAATGCAAGACTCTAGTCTTATCTAGACTAGCACTAACTAGAGTCTTTACTCGACTATGAATTCTATCAGCGCACTGTCTTGTTTTCACATTGCTGAGGCCGGCAGGCCCTGTGAAATGGTGCAGATCCTGATGTTCTTGTATCACATGGACACAGACTGAGCCGGGTCTTGAGCGAATTCAGAATTTCCCCCACCTATGCTCATAGCATAATCTTAGAAGACATTTGGATGTTGTAGTTAAAGATGCAAGGACTTAAGCAGGCAGTCTGTTGGTAGAAATGGGTGTTCTGAGCAGGCAGTCTGCTGGTAGAAATGGGTGTTCTGAGCAGGCAGTCTGCTGGTAGAAATGGGTGTTCTGAGCAGGCAGTGTGCTGGTAGAAATGGGTGTTCTGAGCAGGCAGTGTGCTGGTAGAAATGGGTGTTCTGAGCAGGCAGTGTGCTGGTAGAAATGGGTGTTCTGAGCAGGCAGTGTGCTGGTAGAAATGGGTGTTCTGAGCATTGTTTACTGTTATTTATAAGGTATATTAATTTTGGTGTCTTTCGCTTTTCCTCGGATTGCCAGGCGTATGGCTTACCGGCCTACACAACCCAGCTGCCGCAGTTCAACAAGCCACAGCTGTTCTTTGGCAGTGATAGACTGGAGTTGTTTGCACACTGTGTTGGTAAGTTCAACGGTATCATCGTGGTGATTGATAATTTTTGTTTTTTTGTATTTTGTGAAAATGTTCTCCATGTCATGCATGTAAGCCACATTGTGCTACATCGGTACAATAAGAAGATGGTCCTAAAACGTTTTGAAATTGTGATGCACATCACCAAGATCACAAAGCCACCAGGAGTGCGCAGCTGCAGCCTATGGGGTCTGCGATGGCGGAATTTCACATCACGTGATAAACTCGAACGCACCGCCTGAACCGTGTACATGATAGCTACAGGGCTCTATGCGAATGCGTTGGTACAGCTCGCTAGTATTGGTCACTTGCACCTGTTTACCAGCATAACTGAGTGAGCCCTGTCATGGGATGTGAAATTCTGCCATCGCAGCACTGGGTAGAGTCCAGACAGTTGCATATGCTTGGGCAGTTAATAGGCCTAGGGGTTTACATATGATTTTTTTAATCTGTTATTCTTGATTATCACCATGACTGTGTTTGTGTTTCACGTGCTTGTGGGTGTGCGGGTGGACTTGTTCTATGCAACATTAGGCAAGCCATGGCTGGGACCTCGACCGGAGCAGCAGTCTTCAAAGTTGTAGTGCATGCTATGCTGTTGCTGAGTGGACTATGCTCTGTCTAGACTTTGCTATGTATGCTGTTGCTGAGTAGACTGCTATGTATGCTGCTGCCATTGGGCTCACGCCTTTCACGGTCTGACTGATTGAGTGGCAGCAATTCCAAGACAGACACGAACTGTTGCAAAGCAACTGTATCAGCTGTATCATGACAAAACAGTGAACGTCATCCTCTTAATACTAGGCTGTGGAAATTGCGTATACTCTGTGCCTTTGGCCTGCTTTGAGGAAGCTGCGGTGCTAAAAAGTAACAATATAATTATGTCACTGCCAGCATTGACCTTTGAAGTCTCATCATGTTACGTTGTTATTCACTTTTTCAAAAGTTGTGTCATGAGATGTTTTGATAGCAAAACCATGATTACTTGCTTGCATTATTCAGAAGCAGGTAGCTCGATAATTTAGCTCTTTTCATTGATTTCTGTGTAATTTTCTGACATTACTGCTCAGGGAAGGTTTTAGATGACGTTTTTAGACTTTTTATTTGAAGTAGGCTCATTCCTATATTTACCAACGGCAAAATTCAGTATCACCGTGGCCAAAAACTTTTGTTTCATGTTAAAAAATAACACTGTTAAAACTACTCCAGAACTAATTTACCTCATTTTTCGTAAGAGTATTGTCAAAGGTCTACAATTACAAAACAACAACAGTGGATGTTTTCTACAATAATTTCGTCTCAAGAACTTCGTCGAAATTTCTCTAACTGCGAAAGAAAAAAGATAATTACTGGTATGAACCAAGATTACAGCCTTGGGCTATACATCCTGAGATGGCCCAAGTGGTTGATACTAATCTGTTTTCCTGTATCAGTTGACAGACCAAATTTCGACAAAGTTCTTGACGTAATTTACTTGAAATGACTTGGCTGCACTAGAGTCTGCACACCCTGAAAACAGTGGATACTCTTGCAATAACTGTCAGTTCACAAGCCATCCTCACTTCATCCATGCACCATGGTCACCTTTCCCTATCTAATTGCTTCTGTCACTGGTTGGCCTACGTTGTATTATAAGCTAATGAGCCACTAGTGCACTGCACTACGCGCTCTTATTGAAGAAATGAATTGTAAGAAGCAAATGTGGCAGTTTTATCAGCTTATTGTCAGCGCTTTTAAGTAAGCTGCACACTGCTGTAGGCAAGGTTAGATCCGATGATTGGCTGCTGTGTTACCATGGTTACCTGTAACACCTGTAAGTCCAGTCAGTGTATAATTATATGACTCACACTAGCACTACAATTATGATGATGCAACATTAGATGGCTATCACAGCTACAGCTAGCACACAGCATACTATAACGGAGCGGGCGCATATGCAGGTATATGCAGGTATACGAGTACGCACTTATCATTGAATTGTCACTAAAGAATATCACTGCAGCTTTCGGGATCAAATTGGTTTCAGCACTCAGCAAAGGTCCAGCCGGCATGGGAGCATTTAGTTCAGTCATTTAGATCATGTGACAGTATCTACTAACGTTATCACTGTTGTCATGGCGTTGATCAAGAATTAAGAATCAGTACAAGCAGGCAAGGGAATAGTACCAGTTACAGTGTCATGGCTAATACCTGATTGCCAAGAACAGTACGAGCACTTTCAGCTCATTAGAAATAATATTTTTTGAATTTTTCGATGTCTTATTGTCTAGGTAACCAGTAGCAGTTGGGTGTAACTCCCCACAGTTGTCGTCATCACTAGGTCGTGGAACTTGCTACACGCCTGCTGTTCCGTTATATGCACCTACATGTACGAATACACACAAAACACACATACACATGCACGCGCGTGCACGCACACACACACACACACACACACACACACACCCACCAAGAAGCAGACGGAATCTGGATTGCAGAGGTGCATCGGCACAAGAGTACAACACTAGTGTGCAAGAGAGTACAGCACCGAAAAGCATTAGCCCATGGCGAAGGTTTTGTTGCGTCTGTCGTACTAAGATGAAGAACTTTAAAAAGTTCACCCAAGTTTCCTGCTATAACCCGGTAGTGATAGTACCGTGATGCGGCCCGGCTGAATTTATGGCATGACAGGTTACTAGTACTAGTATCTGTCATTCACGATGACCTAACAAAATGAGGACCTCCAAAACGCGGAGCGGCACGTTTTGGCTAATGTGACCAGTAGCTTTGTAGTCCTGAGAGTGAATTGCGAGTACTCAAAATGGCATCTGACCTACTGAATCTCCAATCATGATACAATGTATGCAAGTGCAACTATACTAGAAGTGTATACAGTCAGACAGTATGTACATGTATGCATGACATATGCTATAAATCGGTAACCAAAGATTTTCTTCCGGATGGCGAGGGATCCGGATAAAAAAGGACCGGATAAGTGAGGTCTGACTGTACATTCATTGGTCTTCTTTTTCAACATGTTGGAATCTGGCACGAGGAAGAAAATTGAACAACTGTGTACATTACCGTACTGGCAATATATATGGTCGCAGTGAGGCCATGAAGCGTTACATTGGCACATGTTTACCGCACGCAGGGCGTTACATACAAAGTCGCACAGGAGCCGTTACACAGGTTTCTATATTGCCGCAGTCCTTTTTTTGCTATTGCAGGACTTCCTGCTGCGTCCAGTTTTGAACTTTTCACCACGCGGTACACGTGCTTTCACAGTTTTCAGCCTTTTTTGCAATGAAAAGATCGCCGCACCCCGCCGGACGCGCGTTACGAACGCAACGAAAATTTGTCGCACTAGCCTGGTCGCGCGTTACGCCGCACCCCCCTGCGTTACGCGTTACGAGGCAACATAATTATATTGCCAGTACGGTAGTTAGCATGATGAATGATGCAACAGACAGCAGAGTCGCACGTCCAAGAACGTTGTTTCCAAGGGGTTAGCATGGGACGTTCATGCTTTTCAGCAATCTGGCTGCGTTCAATTTAGCACGTTCTTAGAAACAATTCATACTGGATCATATGTGTCCACAATTTTGCCAGAAAAGCAACACCACCGCTCTTTACTTTGGGCTGTGGCGATTTCAGGCTGGACGTTCTCGGGCTCCAAGTTCGCTGGTGCACGCGACTCTACTGTACTTGCCACGTACTGGCGGTGCCAATACTTGCTCACCTTGATCGGCTTTGGTTCCCACTCGTGTGCGAATGTCCTTGGTCACGGTGACATCTCTCCAGTCGCGGCGACTCAGACTGGTTTCACCTTCGTTCCCTGCACCGCGGCCGGCAGCAAAGACAACAAACACGCACACATGCAGGTACTTTCAGGCGCGTAGCTGGTCACGGTGCAGTCAGCGTAGACCAGTCACCATACCAGCAAGTGGTCGTCATACCAACTATTTCTGAATTATGTAGTACATAGTCAAAATAGTCCAAATGGCGGCTGTGAGGTTGCCGGTGGTACATGGTCACCACACCACAGATGTGCTCTCGCACATAGTCACCATGCACTATTTTCTACTCACTGCCGGATACATACAAGCTCGACTCTGCCGTGAACTCAACTACTGCACATACATGTATATTGCGGCTGCAGTGTTTGTAAAATTTCTGCAAGATTCAATCCTAGTGGGCCGAGAATGCATGAACACACTTTCTTGAAACAGGGGTACAGAGGAATAGGTTAGACTCTTTAGTCTTACACTACATGTACAGTAACTCAGCCAACACAGCGCATGCATGTAAGTTTTTCCTTTACAGAACTTGCACCAGGAATCACACATTGTGTTACCACTAACCCGAGCCTGTCAAGGATGCCCATTGCTGTCGATCATCGTCATCATCGTCACCGGGCGACACACTCTGACGACCCGTCGCCGGCGCCGAACTGCTGTTCAAACTGGCCATGATGTCGTCGAGCAATGGCAGTGCTCTAGAAGGGCTGTCTGCCGTGTTCTCACCACTACCAGCGGCTGTAGAACTAGAAGCTCCAGCAGCCGTGTTTGATGAGTCACCGGCACGGTTACTGTTCAGGCTCATCATGACATCATCGAGCAGAGGAAGTGCCGCTGCCGGTGGACTGGCTGACGCTGACGTTGCCGTCACCGACGATCTAAACGTTTCCGACGTGGCTGGCGGTGGTGAACAGGATGTTGGGCGGTAAGACTGAGATGCTCGGTTCTCTTCATGGTCCTCCACGGCAGAAGACCTTCCTCCAACTACTCGTACTTGCACATGAGCACCCTGGAAATCATCAAAGCGTATGGCTGCGATAAGTCTTCTGTTTTGAAAATTGTTGACAATTCAATCACACTTGCTAGACGGTAATGTGTAATGTCAGTTCTGCACGCAAAGACCACTCATCTTGAGAGATAGAAGCCACTCATATTTTTTGTAGTCACGTTGTGTACACTCTGGACAGGAGGCAAGCCCTGGGAACCTGCCATTTTGAACAAAATTGAGCAAGAACATACAACTAATCCCGCCAAGAGAAGTACTCGTAAAAGTCAGTATGGAAGCAGGGTCAAATTCTGCAAAAGGTTGAGCAAACATGGTTACAATTTTGGGCTTAATTAATGGTTAACTGGTATCTAAACCGCTAACTGATGTCTTATCGGTTAGCTTCATATCTGAACGGTTAGCTTCATATCTTAACGGATAGCTTCATATCTTAACAGTTTGTTTCATTCCTTAACGGTTAGCTTGCTTTATATCTTAACGGTTAGTTTCATAGTTAAGAGGTTAGCTTCAAAACTTAATGGTTAGCTTAGCTGATATCTCAACGTTTAGCATCATGATCATAATTATTATCATACTGCCGGTTTGCTCATATCTTTCAAACGGCTCATTTCATGACATCTTTCCACGTGGTGTGCAATTGTATGTCTACCAGAAGTTGCACAAAACAGTTTCATCATCACATACGAGAGAGCGTAGTAATGTCGCACTCGCATGCATGATTGAATCACGCCACGTTTTTTGTATGCCCTTCGCATCGCCGGCCAGGAGTACACAGCATACCGTACATGTACACGTATGCCCGTCATGTCCATAAACTACGGTGTGTTGTAATCCCGGATATTTTCCCTGGGTCGGGTCCCCCAGTGAATTTCACATGCATGAATTGTCTTTGCGCAACTACCCTGGTTGACCTTCAGCAGAGACAGCAGTGAGTACACATGCGGTTATTCGTAATACCGGTACCGTCATGCTTCAGCCTGTCTCAGCCCTATGGAGAAGTTACTTTTCTGTCCCGTACGCAGTTCCTATTGTTAGCAGATCGAAATGGTCAGGGATAGCAGCTGGGACAGTCCCGGTGACCAGCAGTTTTCCACTACTGAAGCTATGGCGTTGTCATACGTACTGCAACCGATTACTATGAGCTATGGTTCTCCCCTCGACCAAGCAGTGACCAAGCAGTGACCAAGCAGTGTGCCCCGGGACACTACACAGCCTGGTACACTGCCCTCACCACACCGCCCACACCACACGGTCCACACACTTCATATACAGCCCGGCACACCACACTGCCCACACACTTCATATACAGCCTGGCACACCGCACTGCCCACACACTTCATACACAGCCTGGCACACAGGGAGCCCTTGAGTCAAAATTAATACCTTCCGCTGGTTAAGGGAGAATGAATATATCAGAAAAAGCTATTGCAATGGTAGCTGATCAATTAGGTTATTCATAACCTGGATTAAAGAAGTTAGCTAGTAGTTCATCATTAAGAAATTATTGGTTGGTTAAGACTTGTATTAGGTTAATTTTTTTCAGCTTCACCAAGAACACAAGCACAGCATATTCCTGTGAGCAGAGCAGGACACAATGAAATGGAGCAGAGGCGTAGCGGCAATGCATGCACTCTGACTACTATGTAGCGCATTCACTTCACTATGGCTGAGAGAGTACACTGGGCATTCACTTCACTATGGCTGAGAGAGTACACTGGGCATTCACTTCACTATGGCTGAGAGAGTACGCTCAGTGGGCTGCTTGGATGTATTATTGCACCAGCAGAGATAGACAGCACCAGAGTACTAATGCATGCACATGTACATGTTCGTTGCTCATACACATACTTAATAGAAGCATTGAACAGCGTGCAACACATCCATACCACTCCCTGGATAGACGCACATCATGCACAGTGTCCGATACGACGATCAGTTCTTCATGTGAACACTCAACTTACATGAAGGCTTGATTCACTACCGCTGGAGGGGATGGACGCCGGGATTGACATTAGCGGCGTTTCTCGTTGCTATACATCATATACACACACAGACACAGACACACACAGACACAGACACACACAGACACACACACACACCATGTACACACATACATACACACATACATACATACACACACACACACACACACAAGGGTGCGCACGCATACAAACACGCACATCATGCAGGATAGGTTTATCATAAGCAGGTACATTTCCAAAAGAGACAATATTTCCATAAAAAGTATTTGCACTGTTCAGGAGAGCGGAGGCTGACATGCTGCTGCAGGATGAGTATACCACTAAGTGATCGAAGTGTACATCATAATGCATGAGCGAGGCTTCGTGACATCATTGAGCAGGCAGGATGAAACAACTTCAAATGTACAGCAGGCTCGGACAGCCTCTAGCACCACGGGGGATTCAGCCAGTGGGCTACAACTTAACTCGGCTCTGCATACAAGCACCAGGAGTACTCGTCAACATCAACCCTCACCTGTTCAGCAAGCATAGGTGTGCTTGCCGGAACTACATCTTCATCATCGCTACTATCCTCCTTTAGACCAGAGCCTACAAACTGTAGTGTTCGTGGTGCTGGAGCTGGTGCCGAGGGGGAAGTTCCTCTGTCAGACATTGTACGCTCCTTGCCAAACGATGTGGCGGCAGCGGGAAGATCGCCTTCAGGATCATCCATCAGTCCTATAACGCCAGCAGTACTGTCAGTTCTCTCAGACTTGAAGTCGACCATCTGCATATGCTGTCCCGCTGTTGTTGATGCAGCTGTTCACACATTTATGCACGTGTACACACACACACGCGTACAGTACACACACACACACACACACAGACACACACACACACATACACACACACACACACACACACACATACACACACATACCAGTAGGTACAGCAGACATACTTGAAGACCTAAGGATATTAGTGGACAGTACACACAGACACAAAAAGAATAACTACAGACATGCATCGATATGTATGAGTATTGTCCGCAGGGAACAGGGGGTGTGAGTGGGTGGGTGACGGTCATACTAAACATTTTTCGTTACATGAAAATTACTTGAAGCAGTATCAATAATGCCGGATGTCACCTTATAACTGAGAGGTGTTTGAGTGACTGTGGTGATAGGAGACCTTGCAAGTGAAGCCTGGATTCAATTACCACCCACCTGTTCAGTTTGACCACTGTTCTTTGGCACTGAACGTGGGAGTGTGTGAATGTGGAACATGGGAATATGGGAATGCGTTGTTTGCACAAGGGTCACACTGGTTTCAGAGATCACCTTCGCCCAAAGACCACAATATGCCCCATCCCACGAGTGGTGACTGGGCCCAGGTTACGCATGTACATGTATCTAGCTACTGCAGTTTACTACATGTTCATTGCACTTGGCCAGTCATGAGTCATGACACAGTCAACAATGAACCTGAAGCACTGGCAATGAACGCTGGAAAACATTCATCACTGCTAACACACATCATGCCAATCCACCACATTCTGTGCATGTGTTACAGATGACTTCATTGTATTCTTATTAATAATAGCCAATGCTGGAAGAGCAGCTAAGCAGCTTCGACCTCCTTTACTTCTCTCACATTTCGTGGTGTCCCCGGGGAAGTTTGTGGAAACAGTCTAAAAAGAATAAACAGGCAAAGACACAACAATAATCCAATGTCAAAATGTGATATGCCACGCAGAAGCATCCATGACTGTATCACACATCTGCATATACTGTCAAAACCTTGTTTGAAGCACATACCATCAATAAGCAACACACTACATACTAAGGTGGGCATGTGTGTGCTGTCACCAATTCATGTGTAGCAATTCTGCTTTCTCACCATGCCTGCTCGGAATAAGTGCATGATCTGCTCTTAACAACTATAATTGCATTGTTTCATCAGCAGGTCAATATCGCCTCACTTTCCTCAGTACCGATGCACTGTGTGCTTTCACTGCTTTTGCTCATTCAATTATAAATGTTCACCTCGGTGATGGGTCATACCCATCACCTGGATGTCCTCATTCCCTGAACAGCACAGTTCCTAATTCGTTGCCTCAGTCAAGGACAGCTTCCAGCTATGATCCTGCCAACTTACACCGACCGTGGATGACTGCTCGGCCACCTGCGACCGCATTTTCTTCAGGTAGCCTGATGACTTATCCGAAGTGGTGATGTCTTGTTGGTCCCGTTTCTGCGCCTTGTATCTCTTGTACCAGGCCTTGATTGCTCGTTTTACCTATACACAGCATATCAAGGGTATAGCACTAGCACCATAGCAGCCCGACAGAGTATATCGGTCAAATCCCATAGAAAACCTACAGAACAATTTCGTTAGCAACTTATGCAAGCAACCTCTTTAAAAGTCGGCCAAGTGGAAACAATGATCAGAATAGAGCAGTGGATGCACTGGTATGTGCACGTCTATCAACACTATGACATCGTTGCTTTGCATACTTGTACTTGTTTGCACTCCAAGTGCATAAATCCTGTCGGTGCTTTCCAATGCCCTTTCGTCAAGTGAGTCCATCAGTGATGATTGGGTCAAGTAAGAAAGCGGCTATCTGGAACACTACTTTTCTTTCATGCTCGTGCCCGAGTGTGCACATTATTATACTCACCATTGCAAACCTGGATTTAGTGAATACAGTCATGCGCTAGCACAGACGTGTGGCCAGCATATACAGTATAATACAGTATGATACAGTATAATACAGTGTGATTACGTATTTCCAACAAAAATCTGAGCCGAGCGGTAAAGCTGTTAGTCATGGTTGCACAGATACAGGAGACAAGAGGCTGCTTTACTGTAGCCTAAGGTTTAAGGCACCGGGCGGTAATCAGATAGCATTGACGCTAATTTCGATCTGAAATGGCTGTTATGGCCACATGGTTGCAGAGTGCTGACACTATATACATGTCATCAAAGAACAGAAGCAGGCAAAGCGCCCATTACCTGCGGGTTCCTGACACAGTGCATGATGAAAATGAACAGTCCCTGTGCATTGGAACACACACACACACACACACACACACACACACACACACACACACACACACACACACACACACACACACACACACAAACACACACACACACACACATGTAGAAACACGCACATAGACACAGACGTTTTCAGCGACATTGACCATGTAATGGCATGTATGGTACGTACAAGGAAGCCAGCTAGAGTCTCCATCATCAGAGGTACAGCAGTATTATCGAAAGCAAACATTCCAAGTTTGCATAATCTAATTCTACTACAGGGAAGATCCAACTACTTGAAGCAGCTTATGAACACCTACACTGGTAACAGAACAGACCAGAAAGATCCAAACCGACTTCCATTTCGGTAGACTCTCTCGCTCTTTCTGGTGTACGCGTGCAGTACAGTTTGGTACATGTAGAGTTTTAACATCAATACCGTCATGGTCTCTATTCGACTACTCCTGCCGCATTGCGCCATAACACACTTAGTTAGGTCTCAACTGAAAACCTCTATGTGTACCAGCACACCTCACAGAGAGCGGACACAAGTGTCTGTAGAGAGAAAGCACTCGTTTTGACAAGACCAACCTGAGGACAATCAGGTCAGCACTAGTGACAGAAGTACTCACCTGAAGGGAGTTGAAGATGACAAACAGGTAGTGGAAGGCCAGCGTGTTGTCACTGACAGCCAGCAGTCCCATTGCCCAGGAAATTCCCAGCAGTGGCAGGATAACTACGGCTCCTTTCAGACTTGCTCTGCATCATAACAAGAAATTTCCAGGCAGTCTAGGTCCATGTGATCTTAGAGTAGGATATACGTAACAATACCTACTTCATAGTACACGTGGCATTGAAGGTTCACCATGACTGTGCGTAAGTTACATTGCTCAAGACCAGGAGGTCAGATACGGCTGAGGTTCAGACTCGTTCATACGCGGATGGTGAACTCCATGTAAACAAAGGTATGGAAATGTGTAATCATTGCCGGAGTGGCCAGAGCTTGACATAGACATGAAACGATTCCAGTCTCCCAATGCTCTATGCTCCAACATGCACGCAGGTGATGGATACAGAACGTGTTTGCACAACATCCCAGGCCCCTGCCAACTCAAATCATCTTCTCCCACCACCCAATAAAAATTCCTGCACCCTGTTTCTTAGCATGACTTACTGGACAGCATCATAGTCATTTCCTTTCCGCTGAGCACGACGGAAGAGCACACGCAGGGCCGCCAACAAGAAGCCAACATTCACCTGAGACAAAGAACACATTCGTAACATGGGGAGGGGCACTCACAATCGGTTTAATACGTACAAGGCTGGTATTCACCACTTTAAAAGTCCATTACGGACTTCAAACAAGCACTCAAAAATCTCAGGAATTCATTTGTATACTTCAAGTGCAACTCACAGAACACTCTCGCAAGTCTTTGGAGGCATCAATGAGGCACTATCTCATACTCTTTGCATCCTTGGTGAGCAAGAGATCGTACCGTAATCCACTTTTAAATTACTAGAAATCTGTACGAGTAGAGATGATGGCGTTGTCCTCACTTACCACTATGATGGCAATGATGGGTCCATGGAATGCCCAGCGTGTGTTTGTCGATACGTCTATCCAACAACTACAAGATCATAGAGAAGACAAATTGATTGTCATAAAAATATAAGTACAATAATAAGTACAGTGAAACTCTCTTGGATAAGACGTACCCATTCAGGGAACGGAAAACAGTACGTAGTGTTTGAGGTACTTTTTATCCAAAGTTGACTCCTGCAGCACAACTAATACGATACATGTGCAGTATGTCAAAATGCTCCAAAATATTTATTGCACTCAGAAGTGTACATCGCTAGTGCGGCATCAAACCAGGCTTCCCCAGTGCTGCAAAACAGTCTCCTCCGCACTGTCAACATACTGAAGTATATCTGTCAAGCAAACCTGCCATGTCTACAGGTGTATGAAAACACCAAACTAGTACATGGTTTGCAAGGATAGCTCTGTTGGGACCTGCTGAAGAGTCCGTCGTGCACGAGTTGTACATCTTATCAGAGTACGTCCCACTCGGAATACATTTGTATATGCGCTTATGGTAGGAAACTCAGTGCGACAAAAAAGGACCGTACTACGCATGTGCACGTCTTACCCGGACACGTACTAAGTGAGTCCCTCTGTAAGATGAACCAGTGCTATCATACCAGCAACTGAGGCTGAAATCGCCGAAGGCCGCCTATATACTAAACATGTACATGACAGCTACTTTAAATAGAACATGGTAACGTTTAGCTCTTCAATGGCTTCCATCACTGGCACAATACCGACACCTGAGTCAATATTCTGGTTGTTATTCTGGTGGAGGGGAACAGAAAGGGAGGCTTCTCGAATAGGAACCCTTACTATGTCTCAGTGCCGTAGTCTTGGATATTTAGCCCTGCTGTTATAGCCACAATGACCACCGGAACACCTGAGCGCAGAGAGAAAGAGAGAGAGAGAGAGAGAGAGAGAGAGAGAGAGAAAGAAAGAGAGAGAGAGAGAGAGAGAGAGAGAGAGAGAGAGAGAGAGAGAGAGAGTGAGAGAGAGAGAGTGAGAGAGAGGGAGGGAGAGGGAGAGGGAGAGAGGGAGAGAGGGAGGAAGAGGGAGAGGGAGAGGGAGAGGGAGAGGTAGAGGGAGAGGGAGAGGGAGAGGGAGAGGGAGAGGGAGAGGGAGAGGGAGAGGGAGAGGGAGAGGGAGAGGGAGAGGGAGAGGGAGAGGGAGAGGGAGAGGGAGAGGGAGAGGGAGAGGGAGAGGGAGAGGGAGAGGGAGAGAGAGAGGACAAGCACAAGTTAAAACGAAAGAAAGTTAAAGGCAGAAGTGCAGTTCAAAAAGACCTGTGTAAGCTGGTGAAGGAATCATTGCAGCGGTCTAGCACTAGGAATCATTGCAGCGGTCTAGCACTAGGAATCATTGCGGCGGTCTAGCACTAGGAATCATTGCGGCGGTCTAGCACTAGGAATCATTGCGGCGGTCTAGCACTAGGAATCATTGCGGCGGTCTAGCACTAGGAATCATTGCAGCGGTCTAGCACTAGGAATCATTGCGGCGGTCTAGCACTAGGAATCATTGCGGCGGTCTAGCACTAGGAATCATTGCAGCGATCTAGCACTAGGAATCATTGCGGCGGTCTAGCACTAGGAATCATTGCAGCGGTCTAGCACTAGGAATCATTGCAGCGGTCTAGCACTAGGAATCATTGCAGCGGTCTAGCACTAGGAATCATTGCAGCGGTCTAGCACTAGGAATCATTGCGGCGGTCTAGCACTAGGAATCATTGCAGCGGTCTAGCACTAGGAATCATTGCGGCGGTCTAGCACTACTGACACGTATGATCTCGAGTTAATGTGAAACATACCATCAGTTTGTCTGGACACATTGCTCTGCATATCCCAACTGTCCGGCTTCTCTCACCCACATATATCCCAAATGGAGCAGTGCGTCTGTATGTCCATGCCCAACTCACCCCACAGTAAGGAAAGAGAGCTATTGACAGGCCGTTTCGCTAGCAGTAAGCACTCAAATTCATGTTCAAAATAGACAACAATATCTGTGCATTCGGAGGCGTTACACACGGTACGACTAGTACGGCCATGGTCGTACCAATTTTCGTCCAGGATGGTCCGCCCAACGTGCCCGTAGTGCGCTAAAACGGACCCTGTTGGCCGAAAATCCGGTATTTCTTCCCCGGGGGACACCCCAACCCCCCCCCCCCACACCCCACCCCGGACGAAACACTCCCCACTGCCCTGTGGCGCCCCTGGCATTGCTCACCATATGCCGCTATGTAAAAATAGAGAAGTCGCTTCGTAGTCGTCGGGAAGACGCGCACAAGCATGAAGTAGATCTGCAAACCCTCCACGAACATCCACATGAACGCCGCTACAAAGAAGTAGTGCAGGACCACTGCAAACCCTGTGCAGACACTCTAGAAAACAGAGCAGAACAAGATGTGGCTACAACAGGAGGCACGGTCAACAGGGTTCAGGAACAGCAGCAGAAAAATAATCAGTTTAATAGAAGGGTGGACTAGAACTAAAGGTTAAACGGTTATACGGGATAACCGGTTATACGACCGCTAGAATGCAATGACTCTTAAACCGTTTAGTTTGCGGGTACAAACGGTTTTTCATGCACATGTGTAGTGTCACAGTGCACGGTGTACAGCACCGATTTTAGCGCCATAATGCAGGATACTAGTACCACTCTCATCCGTTGGCACATGTTTACATTGAAGACTAAAATTTCTTTTCACTCTTTGGCAGGAGCTTTGGATTTGGAGAAGGATGTAGCGACGACGGCTACAGTCATGTTGTTGATCCAGTGGGAAGGAAATCCTAGAATTTTGGCTCGGCTCTGAAGATGAAACCAACTTCATCGCCATAATTCAGCTTGACGCTGAGGAAGCCTCGTTTTGATGTCAATGTATAGGTCTCAATTGTGTGTTTAATGAAAATGATGTGTTGGTGCTATAGTTCATATTTGCATGCATGTGCTGGAGTTCAATAACCGGTCGAAACCGGTTATCTGACCGTCAATCTGAAGGATGTCCGGTCATGCAAAAGTTGTGACCGTTTAAGCCCTAACTAGAACCAAAACAAACAGCATTCCGCGTTTGTTTGAAATCAAAAGTAAGGCAGTGAATGTGAGTGAGTTTGAACTAAGCAGGATACCACCTCACCGCATTCTCTGTTCGCTGGATTCCGATAAGGAAGATGAGTTGAGCTAGTCCCAGCGAGATAGCAAGATTGCAGTGTATAGCGTTGTGATCATTATGTAAGGATCTGCATACAAGAAAAGCAAATTCATAGGACAAACACCGTGTGCATCAGCATAGGACAGTGTTTTTTAATTTAAAAATTGGCCGGGGGGGGGGGGGCTGACTGCTCACCCAGCTATACATCAGTTGACAGTGGATATAAGATACATTTCACTGCAGTGGTACACTTCACTTGCCCATTTAGTAAATCTATCTCAAGCCCAGGTGAATTAGCTCATTGTGTAGGACGGTATTTCTAATCCGCCCAAAATTCTATTGCTGCTCTAGTACACATGGTCGCCATTGCATGGACACACGCACACGCACAAACACACACACAGACACAGACACACACACACACACACGCACACGCACAAACACACACACACACACACACACACACACATACATACACACGCATATGTGTACATGCACAAACGTGCACACACGCACACACTCAGGCATGCACGCACGCACGTATACAAACCATAATATTACAGCAATGATGTTTGGGAATGTGCCATTCCCATGACACTCTCGAACAATGGTGCATGTAGCACACCCATCGGTCCTGTATCTGAGCAAGCAAAAGGTAGCAGTTGGCAAGAGGGCTAACAAGTTGCCTTGAGGAAACAAGTAAAATGGGTAGGATTATACTTTGCTCAGTCTTATTTCGCACGGTGATACAGAAAAAAAGATACCCTCTCTAAAAACAACCTCAGATAAACTCCTACCCATACACTCTTACTAGTCTTAGCCACAACTGCAAGGCTTGTTTTGCAGATACATGTACACTGTTGCAGTTTGCAGCAAACACAGCAGCTGGTTTACTGACTGCAGTCTGCAGCAAACACAGCTGCTGGTATACTTACTGCAGTCTGCAGCAAACACAGCTGCTGGTATACTTACTTGAAGTAGATGAAGACAAAGGCTACAATCACCAGGCATACAAGGGAAATGCCACACCCGATGTAGGAAATGAAACGCAGCGCTTCCGCATTCGCACCCTGAAAGGCGACAGCAAACAAGAGGAAACCTGATCTATTCCTTCAGTAGACAGAGCATGTGAATGAGGTGGTGCATTGCAGGAAAAGAAGTCTTCACGGTAGGGGAATACCCAAGAGTGCCAAGCAGTCTTCACGGTAGGGGAATACCCAAGAGTGCCAAGCAGTCTTCACGGTAGGGGAATACCCAAGAGTGCCAAGAAGTCTTCACGGTAGGGGAATACCCAAGAGTGCCAAGAAGTCTTCACGGTAGGGGAATACCCAAGAGTGCCAAGAAGTCTTCACGGTAGGGAAATACCCAAGAGTGCCAAGCACCACTTACAAGTACAGTGTGGAAAGCGCTGATTCTGAAACTGATTTACAATGAACGTGCCCACAACCATTCGAAAAATGTGTTGGGAAAAAAACGATGCATGCACCCAATGAAAATCATAACCCCCCCCCCACACACACACACGCATGCACGCAAGCTAGTGCAAGCAGGTGAGAAGCTAACCCCAAAACACTGTGACAATCGATTATAACAAAGAGTACATACCCAAGAGCATGAAACTGGGGCTATGGGTCAATGTGTGGTGGGGCTATGGGTCAATGTGTGGTGGGGCTATGGGTCAATGTGTGGTGGGGCTATGGGTCAATGTGTGGTGGGGCTATGGGTCAATGTGTGGTGGGGCTATGGGTCAATGTGTGGTGGGGCTATGGGTCAATGTGTGGTGGGGCTATGGATCAATGTGTGGTGGGGCTATGGGTCAATGTGTGGTGGAGCTATGGGTCAATGTGTGGTGGGGCTATGGGTCAATGTGTGGTGGGGCTATGGGTCAATGTGTGGTGGGGCTATGGGTCAATGTGTGGTGGGGCTATGGGTCAATGTGTGGTGGGGCTATGGGTCAATGTGTGGTGGGGCTATGGGTCAATGTGTGGTGGGGCTATGGGTCAATGTGTGGTGGGGCTATGAGTCAATGTGTGGTGGGGCTATGGGTCAATGTGTGGTGGGGCTATGGGTCAATGTGTGGTGGGGCTATGGGTCAATGTGTGGTGGGGCTATGGGTCAATGTGTGGTGGGGCTATGGGTCAATGTGTGGTGGGGCTATGGGTCAATGTGTGGCGCGCTGCCTTCATTATGTAACTTGCCTGCATCATATCCTGTCCCAAATTCTCTCAAATTCCCAGATGTCTTGTATTATTGCAATCAGTTTGCTAGATTTGTTTGAGTACCGGAACGGTTTCATAACTTTGGGTGCACGAGCTTCAGTTTCCAACGAAAGTTGGTTTTTCAAACCACAGGAAAATTGTCGCACTTGATTTTTCTGCAAGCTGCATAAAATCTGGCCATAGAAAATGGATGACAACTCCATACTCCTGATTATGGTCTACAAAAATCATGCACACACACACACACACCCATTCATATACAGACGCAAGTGGCTGAAGCTATGGTAGCGAATACGCTGTGTTAGACCTAGCAGCTTGTGTTGGAATTACACCAATCAACACTAGGTTACAAGGCTGATGCATTGATCACCAATAATTTTAGCCTAGTCTTCACCACACAGCCGATTGAAGTGGCGTTGTCGCTCACAAACGTACACAGTTGAGCAAAGAAAAGAAAACAAGGTACTTACCCCAACTATGTTTGCTGACACGAGGACAGAAAAGCTTGTAAGGTGAACGGTTGAACACAGTGTCAAGCCGAGAGCTTCTTCGTCTGACCCTTCGGCATTGCGCTCCAGTCCATCATTATCCCATCCACCAAGCCTGCGACATGGCAAAGAAGAAGAAGAAGAAGAACAACAACCACAACGAACAGGCTGGCACAGTGTGATAACTTTGAGCTAGCAATGTTTTCACTTGAAGACCAAACGCAAGTGTCGTCATGTACAGCACAAGTACACTGTGGAAAGGACTGACACAGTCTTGCACAGTCTTGCACAGTCTTGCACAGTCTTGCACAGTCTTGCACAGTCTTGCACAGCCTTGCACAGTCTTGCACAGTCTTGCACAGTCTTGCACAGCCGGGTGGATCTTGACTGAACTCCATTGTTTGAATATACAGTATACAGGGGAAACAGGCAGGCAGGCAGGCAGCTCGGTAAGCAGGCAGGTAGGCAGACAGAACACTCAGCAAAAGCTGGATGATACGGACAATGACCTACCAGCACAGGTCCTGGCAAAGGATTCATAAAACACAAGGGTAGATAGTCGAGCCGCGCCACACAACAGGAGCAACACTGGACTCTGATGGATACTGATAATTACAGTCTTGCTCATGTCGTGTAGTTAGGCTACCTACTGTTGTCATGATTGGACAGAGAGGCACACAGATGGACAAACGAACAGACCAAGAGACAGATGGACCGGGGACGTACGGACGCGCATACAGACGGACAGGGGTACTCACGATACACCATCCTCCCGCACTACAGCAAAGTTGTAGAATGCACACGTTGGATTGCGAAGGCTTGTACTCTAGTATGAACAGAGGAGAAACAGGCATTCCAGTAATGACACTAGCACTCCACTGAGGATGGCTCTGTTATATCGGAGTGCCACGCAAGACATGCCGACAATACCAAGTAATGATCCATGCTAACCAACACTTTTCACCCATACTGTAACTCTAAACATGCAGTGAACCACACTGACAAAGCACGTCCCGGAAGAAAATGAAGTAATGTTGATTGAGAACAGAGCAGTGAGCCCTATTAATAGATACCCTGCCTGTGTGCTGATGCATGTCTTGGTACACTAACACTCACATCGCTTTGGAACTCAGATGGTCAGTTTTGTGCTAGATTGTGCATGTCTGACTGAAAATCTGGTTTAGTTGATGGACTCGATCGCATAACTTGTGCCCACAATTTAACATGACTTATCGTTACAAATATCTTTGGAAGGAAATGAATTGTATGAAAATCAAGTACAGTGTAGATTCACATAAATTGCAGTAGCACTATAGTCCATTCGTCAAATCGGGGAGACCCTCAGTGATACATGTGTCTGAACACAATACTTTTTGCACATATAATCTTGATCATTTTTCACCGTATTCACTTCATCTTAGGCTTAAAACAACAGCTATAAATATTGCTGACCTATATAAGTCATCGACATCTCGAATACGAATGAAGTGAGACTGTGAAAAACCCTATGGACCCCGATTTGGCGACTGGACTATAATACCCCACAGTACCATAATAATGATCATTCTCCAACATCAAGATGGTGAACACACACTCTAAACACGTATGAATGCAACTGCTCGGGCCTTTCTTACATTAAAGTGACGCAGCGAGAATGTGATCGGGTCGCCCAAGTCGCGTACGGCCTGTCGCGAGCCATTCGGTGTGCTGACCACGATAGTCAGCAAGCGGGAGTTTGATTCCAATGACTCACCGGGAACCAAACGCGTACTGTAGGCAGGAAGGCATAGATGCAATGTTGTATCAGCACAGAAATCTCATCAGCTGAAACTCTATGATTGTTTGTGAATGAATTTTTTCGATTAGTACCCTTCCTCAGTCTCAGCTCTCATACCTTGCCTGAAAGTGGAATTTCTTTACTTCACTGCGTTTTCAGAGCATGTATATTGCGCTACCCGTTGATTTAAGCTCCGCCAGTACAATCCTTCCGACGAGATAGCAACAACAATATCATAGGATACCTAACCCTGAAATGTAATACATGCCTTGTGGTGACATTGGTTCTCTCATTCGTATGATTAAACTTTGTTCGTGTAAATCAAAGAAGAACATCTTGTTGGTGTTGTGTTTGGTAGATGTGCGTGGGCTGAGATGACAATTCAATAACAAACCCTGGACAATGGTGTATGTGTGTGTGGGGGGGGGGGGGGGGGGTTAATTAATGCGCCAAGCGCTTCCACATTACCCTGAAAATTGCTGCTATTAATTCGTGTTCAGGAGGTCGCACATGTCACTGACATGCACCCTCGTTTCGTGTTTCATGTAGCTGTGACTTTCGTGTTCACATTTAAGTCTTTGTTCTTCACCTTATTATGTGCTGTTCACGCTTAAAGGGGAAGTCCGGCGAAAAATATAAATGTCAGGGTCCTTAAAGTTTGGGGCAATATGCCCAATCGAACATGTGCAAATTGGAGCGCGCATCACCCAGATCCAGGTGAGGACGTCACAGCGTGCAGCCAGGTAGCCAGTGTACTAGCCACACCATCTATTTGAGTACAAAATGGCCATTATTCGGAACGCATTCGACTGGGGAACCGTTTGTCGCAGCTTCTTCGGACCAAGACCATTCGACTCGTTGTAACACTACGTCCCCTGTGATTTTCAGCTCGGCAAACCTTGAGGTTATCCTGTCTTTTACCCGTTTCCGAGTTGGACCTTTCCCGTCCGCGCTGGCCTCTGCATGCATGCTACAGTAGCTGCAGTCAACAAGCTCATCACACACGGAACATGACTACTCCCTCACTGTCGTGCTACGTTAGTCGTGTGGTAGATCTACAAGACTCGAGTCACAAGAGACTAGTCAAGACACAGACTTGTGATGTACATGTACTGCACTCGTATCATATGTAATCATGTAGTGAGGGAACGTGCGTTTCTCCTTGCCGGTGGTTGCGCTTTGAGAAAGAAAATTTTAGTTTTCCCAATGGAATAGTCCAGCCTCATTTACACTACAATGATGAGTCCACAACCGTGACAAGTGTCAAAACAACGAACAGCTCCCGGACCTAACACTTTCAGATTCCGTAGTGTTGTGAGCCTTGAATCGAAGACTCGTGTCCGCAGTTCAAAGAGCCTACCCTGTACTCCAATCGAGCAGCGTCCGAAATATGCCAAGTTCGCACCAAAAAATCACTATGTGGTAGGCCACTGGAGTCCAAGCCAGTCGGTGCTGAACAGCATTTAGAGCACTTGCATCGCGCTTTTCCATTTTGGCGAATCTGCTCTCCAGAGATCTGATAATTACCAGCCTCGCCTGCAATAGCTGCTGCTTCTTCACCAGTCGCAAACGCGCCAGCGCTCACTCTTGCAGCCCTTTCTTCAGCAGAATACTGAAGTTCTTAGCCCCAGACCGAACTCATCATGGTCAGCCATGGCTACATCTTCACTCTCGCATTCAGTTACGCCTTCGGGGTCGCTTGCACCACCTACTATCAGTAGCATTGACAATATTGCTTTCACACACTTTTTTAACCTACCTGCACGCTATGACGTTGCAGAGGGTGTGGCGTGGCCGCATTATATCCTGGCGCAGCCCCCAAAACTCAGTTTTTCAAACGGAAATATCTCAAGAACGCTTTGTCGGACGTGACACGTGGGACGCGGTAGAGTCACTGTACTTCTTTACGAGTTATTAGAAAGGCTTCAAGCAAGTGCGGCTTGGAGTCACAGTTTGTAACAGAGTTCTCTTTCGATAGTCTTGAGCAGTTCCTTTGGGTGGTTTGGGTGTGTGCCGAGGCAGAAGCACGCCTCTACAGAGTAATTAGGCTACTATAAATCAGAGCCCAAAGGAAAAGGGGGGAACGTTTCCACTCTGATTGATACAAAACGAAAACTTTCTGTTGTCAGACATGCACCGCCCACACTGCAGCAGCCATATCTCTTAAAGACCTCACCAAGTAACTTCAAATATACTTCTATACATGCACATTACATAACGCACCTAGGCACAAGAAGACTGCCAATTCCAGCGAAAGATGATGCAGCATACCGAGCTGAACAAAGCCACAACACAAACACACATACGCGCGCGTGCGCGCGCACACCCACCCACACACACAAACAAACACACATACGCGCATGCACACACACCTCAGACCTCAGACCTCAGACCTGCCCATCGCGGAAGCGATGATAGCGAACATCTATGTTAGACATAGCAACTTGTGCTGGGATTACACCATTCAACAGCTTGCAAGGCTGATGAATTGACCGCCACTATTTTTAGCCTGGTATCCACCACACAAGCTGTGCACACACACACACACACACACACACACACACACACACACACACACACATATACACACACACACACATACACACACACACACACACATACACACACACACATACACACACATATATTATACACACACACGTATCACATATCCTCAGGATGGTGATATCTACAACGACAAGACTAATATCAGAGACACCCCACGTCGAAATGTAGGATGGACATGCATAATGCAAGGAAAATATTACGCTCATCACTGCCATTCCAGGAAGGTATCAGACCATGCATACTGTTCCAAGCACTGGCATGGCCGTCGTATGAAGTTCTACTATCGCACTTACTTGCTCCATTCCTCTCGAAGACCTCAGCGGGCAGGTTGACAGTTTCCGACGTATTGTCCTCGGCTGAGAAGAGTACTATTTGTGATGCTTGAGGTCTTGGCAGTGTGACAAAGAGAAGAACTGCAGTAGGAAAAGCATGGAAGAGAAACTGTAAGTTATCTACATCACACTGATGGGTCTCAGTCTATTTGCACGGCTAGCCAGCATACTCATCATATCTACATCACACTGATGGGTCTCAGTCTATTTGCATGGCTAGCCAGCATACTCATCATATCTACATCACACTGATGGGTTCCAGTCTATTTGCACGGCTAGCCAGCATACTCATCATATCTACATCACACTGATGGGTCTCAGTCTATTTGCATGGCTAGCCAGCATACTCATCATATCTACATCACACTGATGGGTCTCAGTCTATTTGCATGGCTAGCCAGCATACTCATCATATCTACATCACACTGATGGGTCTCAGTCTATTTGCATGGCTAGCCAGCATACTCATCAAGCACCCTCACACGGTTGCCTGCTTATCAAAACTTATCCGAAATGATTTCCACCACACCACTGCATAGAACAGATTACACTAGCCCAGTGTAACTGTGAGAGTTGCATCTCTAACGGGGCACAGAGTCTACTGTTGTAACTTTTACTTTAGACTTGCGACACTTTCAACTCTTACAGTATCTGAGAGGAATGAGTCCAGCCATTGCATGCTGATATAACGTTATGAGACAACTAAGAAACGCAGGAATGACCGAAACGAGCTAAGGCGGACACAGGGCGAGAGTATATCATGATGACATCAAGCGAGTGCTTACATAAATTTGCTGATGATGTGTTGGTGCGGACCTCCTCGCTGACATTACCCTGTTGGAGGCCGGACTCAAACTCGGTGAAATCTTCAATCACAGCCAGCAGGTCTTGACTTTCCAAGTCCGGACTGGCTGACTGAAGAAGCAAACGCGCAGAAGAAAGGCATCACAAATGTATGCGGATAGAGCACCTGATGTACTTCGGTTTCATGCTTCCATGGAATACCATTCGGGAGGGTTAGTAACTCGTACAAGCAGAGGAAATATCGCACCAGTGCTGCCAAAGTGTGCCCTGGCTAACGTTTTGCAAGGCAGCAATACTGAGAACTTACCTCCAAGCTTGTCCAGGCTCTTGTGTTGATACTGTCCACAAGGTTACTCGCAGTCTCCACAAATCCCTGGGCATTAGCAAACATGTAAAGGAAGAGCAGACCCTCCACCTGAAACGTGGCAGAAACTGGTTGCATCCCATGCACTATGTTCATTTCTCCTTAAGATTCTTTATCATATGCCCAAGTCCCTTTCTAGTGTCGCTCTCTATATGTTATCCTCGGCCAGACCTCTCCTAGAAAGACGAAGAATCATGATGTGCTGTCTTATCCATCGTATTCGACTTTCCAAAATACCCCCGCATCTTAAACCATTTGACTGGTTCCGACGGGATAACTCCACTAGGAATCAACTCTCCCTTCCTCTAGCCCGCTCTTCTGCATTGCTACACCCCCCCCCCCCCTTTTAAATGGCTATTTGCATTGGCTTAAGCTGCACCAGGAGACAAAGGGCCTTTCTACTTTAACAGCATTCAGGAACGCCTTGCTTTACCAGTAGACCACAATTTCAGTCCATATTTGCTTCTTTCTTCTTTTCCTTTTCTTTTTGACTTCTTACTCTCTCCCTCTCTCTCTTTCTCTCTTCTTGCAAATATAGTAATAATTTTTTGATGAACCGTACCTGCCGAAACACGTCCGAAGTAGCATTCACTCCCAGAGTCTGCCGGCCCTGTGCTTGGTTGAGCAAGATTTGAAGAGCACTCAGAGCGGCCGTCACATCTTGAGGAAACAGGGCCTGGGCACTTAAATTGCTCAACTGACTGACGGTCTCCTCTGCCGTTGGTAGTTCTTGAGGAGTATTCGCTGTTGTGGCAATCTGCAGTTGGAAGGCCACAGGACGTCACTTACAGCATATCTACAAACAACAACAACTTTCCGTGGCAGAAGTAATTACTGTGGAACATCAGTCTGGTTTTGCCAAGGTGTAAACTTGTGCAGGAGACCATCATCACTACACAATCTGCATCAGACAATGGGGGATACAGCTTGCGCAGAACAGCACAAGAAAATGCGGATTTTGTGCAGCAAAGTCATGCTATTGGGCAATTTTTGCCCTCGGTGGAAAGTATGCTGTCAGCCTACAATGGGCAAGATGATTGTGTCCTCGGTGGGTTGCGTGGCTAAACCCTCGGTGGGCAGGGTGGCTTAGCCCCAGAGGGCAGCAGGATTTTGCCTTCGGTGAGTGGCACAATTTAGCCCTTGGTGGGCTGCTGCTTTTGTGGAGCTGTACTCTCACACCAACCCCAAACTCAATTTTTCAATTGTACGCTTGTGCAGGTGTGCTCAAGTATGTGGGCATGCTGGTGTGGGTCGGTGTGCATGCGTAAGGCATAGGGGCCCACACCGGCGTGTGGATGTGCGGTCATACATATACATGTAGGTGCTCACATGAATGCGGGGACTTGGGCTAAGCATTCATAGCGGCAAGGAAAATCCACGCATGCGCGACAACTCGTAGACAAACGCACTCACTCAGGCAGAAGCAGATCCACACTCTCTGACAACGCATACACCACATACACCACGTCATACGCATCACACCCATATACTGCACACCCCGCATCACTCCCGTACAGACAGCAGACCATATTTGACACCGGACAAGACAAGACAGCGAGACCAGGAACAACAACGGATGTAAATAATAAGCGAATCGAATTTCGTAACACTGTGACCTACCAAGGCAGTAAGCTCCAGTAGAGCAACTGAACCGCACTGAGTGACATTAGCAGCATCCCATACTCCGGATAGAGAACATGTTCGGGTGGCCATTCCAATGCCTGTTTCAATGAAAACCAGACAAGAGCACCATTCCAAAGCCTGCTTCAATGCAAACCAAACCAGAACGTCAGCAATGAAATGCACAGCAGTTGACAGAACTCTCACCGAATCCAATAGAGACCATTCAAATATACACTAGGCAGCGCAACCAGCTCACAGACTGACAAAGACCAATGAACAGTTAAGTCACAATCCTACCTTGACTGTTAGCAGGGCACGGCTGCTGTGCAATAGCTCCAGCTGCCACTGGTGTCCATGTCAAAGCCCAGACCGAGTCAACATCCCGTGGACAGTCAACGTCTGTCAGAGTCACAGGCAGCAGTGGTTGCACATACAGGAAGACACCATAAAAAATACAGATCGACCTGGGTTCTCCGGGGAAAAGCTGAGCCGGATCAGTGAAAGTATCACAACTACAACGAGGGTCAGTCAGACTAGCTTATCTGCATCTGCAAAAGCGCTACAACGCTACAGCTCCTCCAGCAGTGAATGTAAGGTTGAGCTGACCCACACAAGTGGCCAAAAATCCTGTTAGCTGCATACCAATGTTACAAAGGAAGCTTTTGGCAAACTGCCGGAAAAGTGCTGAATGCAAAGCGCACGGAGCACATAGTGTAGAGCTTTTTCACATACGGCCTGATGGTTGCCTCAGAGTGAAACTTTTTAAAGTTTCACTCTTTTTAAAGTTTCACTCTGAGGCAACCATCAGGTACTTAAAAGTTAAGACAAATTCCAATTGAATTTCCCTCTCTACGTATTTCTTATGTGTATCAACAGTACCCTCATGCCAGGTCAGTGTCACATATACCCAATTAACTGTAGGCTACATGGTCAGAACAATCTGTCCCTACAAAGCAGGTATTGAACTTGGTACCCTCTGTTTCTCACTCATGGTCTTACTCTAAGACTATCTCACCTAGACATCTGGAATTTCAAGTACTTAGCAACAGAATTTCAGAAATTCCGACAGAGAACCATGCAGTGCGGCAGCTGCCGGGTACAGGATTGATCGTGCGTGTCTCAATAGCATCCCCTGCCAGAAATACCGCCGTTGCAATCACGTTGACTTGCGGGAAAATAATAGATACAGTTGGTAAGACTCGTAAGGTAAGAGTGTATATTCCAATCCCAGTCAAGTTTACACATGTACACAGACAGACAGACAGACGGACACACATACACACACACACACACACACAGATGAAAACGCGCATGCACACCAATGTACGCAGTATATAATTGCTTAAAGAGATTGTGCCCAGCAACCATGCAATTGATTGTCCAGCTTACCACTAGCGCAAGTGTTTGTACGGTCAAGTGGACACGGATCCTGAGATTGGAAACAATAACAGGAAGATGATGTCATGACGTCATGAGACGGTGATTTCAAAAGAGCTATGTATTGTAGAAAGCACCCCTAATGATTTGAGAGTTCCCCTCACAAACTGGGCTCATGCCTATCACACTGTGGTCCATCAATATCTGAATATCATCACCATCACTGTTTCCGCCACCGCCACCGCCACCGCCACCGCCACCGCCACCGCCACCGCCACCACCAACAATGCCACCACCACCACAAACATTACCAACGCCACCACCAACATCACCAACACCAACACATCACCATAAGCCCTAACGCTCTTACCATAATTATCATCCGGTATACCCTCACACTCTTACCATATCATCCGGGATTTGATCTGAGTCCTGGTCAGCGGCGCAACCGTTGGTCACTTCGATTTCAACCAGTGGATCGCAACCTAAACCACCATTAGCACAGTCAAGCAGAACGTATCTTGGCTAACAAAAATACTACCATAAGATTATTTTACCTCGTCCGGAGAGAGCATCAGCCAGGTTTTACATGCATGATCAACATTAGACTTTTGCCTTCTTCAAAGGGTTAACAGCATACCCAGACAAACACACACAAGCACACACAAGCACACACACACACACACACACACACATGCACACACCTCAGACCTCAGACCTGCCCATCGCGGAAGCGATGATAGCGAACAGCTATGTTAGACATAGCAAGTTGTGCTGGGATTACACCATTCAACAGCTTGCAAGGCTGATGAATTGACCGCCACTATTTTTAGCCTACACACACACACACACACACACACACACACACACACACACACACACAAATAGAAAGTGTTTGGATCCTGAAACTGACAAAAGGTGGCAGGTGCAACAATTCCCCCCCCACATACACACATACACACATAGAAACGTGTGCAGGAAAGCAGGAACACAGATATCCTAGAACACTGAAAACCGAATGCGTGCTGAGGCGAAAGCAAGAGATAAAACACAACATACCTATGACTCTCTGCAGGGAGGCCAACGCACTGGAGACAGTCGGTTCTATACCGCGCCGTAACAAGGAAACAGAGTACAGCCCGACATCTGCCACTTGAACATTCAGCAGCGTGATGTTATACACAATGAGGTCATCAACTGTCACAAATCCATCACCGACGATGTAGCGAGATTGGTTCACTAGCCGCTGCATGTTACTACTGTCAGTAAGGTAGAGGCTTATTGAACTCCTGTCGACGGGGAAAGCACTCTCACGAAGAACAGTGAAGGACATAGTAAAGTTTGCTGAAGCTAAGGCGACCACCTGTGGCACAGTTGGCACCGGTTGTAACTGTTGATCGACTGTAAGTGGAGGTGGACAGACACACACACACACACACACACACACACACACACCACACAGACAGACACACACACACAAACACACACATCACACCAGACAGACAGACAGACAGACAGACAGACAGACAGACAGACAGACAGACAGACAGACAGACAGACAGACAGACAGACAGACAGACAGACAGACAGACAGACAGACACACACACACACATATACACACTCACACACACTCACACACACACACACACACACACGCACACACACACGCACACACGCACGCACACACACACACACACACACACACACACACACACACACACACACACACACACACACACACACACAAACACACACACACACACACACATGCACACATACACATGAGTATCTCATGCACTTGTACTCCTAGAATTGTGCAAAGTGCCAACAAAAAATTTCTGCCTTTCATGAAAGATGTTCTGGAGACCGAGGAGTACTTTTTAAGCCATGATTATTACACTATTACTGGTTCCACACATCCACAAACATTACCATCGTGCACTGGATTTAAATATTGGCTAACTGGGTACCTGTATACCTGGTTTAAATCCGGTTTTGGAAATATTATTTTTCAATGCTATCAGGTTCGGCCTCATTTTCTCTGTGCTCTGCTGATGAGTCCACAAAGGACAAAAAAACAGTTCTGTCCGCAGATTGTGTATCCCTACACATGCAGCTTTTAGCTTTGGTTTAGTTATCTGCCCCCGTGCACAGCTTGCTGTATTTATCGCAGTTAGAGCACTCTGACGTTCATGCTTTGAGCCGGGTTTAAACATGCGTTGTTGATAGTGCGATGGAAGATAGGTAACCCTACCGTAATTGAGATGACAATGCTCTTGCAGACTTTTCTTTCTAGTTCAGCTGCTAACTCGACAGCTCTTATAGGTAGTACCATATACCTCACAGGACTGCATCAGTGATCAAGCTCACTCGCGTCTACATTTTGTTAAGCCTGCTGATTTCGCTCACGCAGGCAACTGCACTGTTTAAAAGTCTACTCGATGTGTAGAACGTGGGCATCAACTTCCCAGAAGCACCGAATACACAGCAGCAGCAAGCCTTACATTCACAGCTGGGCACGGCGTCAGACCAGAGCGACGTATTGAGACACGTCAAGACATCAGATCCCAGTAGTATGAAGCCTGGATCACAGGAAAAGGTGGCCGTAGTGGACTCGGCATAGTCTGGCAGTTGTAACGGCAGCTTCTCACCATTCACCGGCGTTGGTATAAGAGATTCTGGACAGGTATCACCTGCGCGTAGAAAGCACGCAAGGACACAATGTGGATGAGGTTACTGTTTAAAAGCGCTGTTGATCCCCTTGCTATGTCACTTTCCAGCTGGTTTCACAGCAGGGGACAGGAATTGGATCAATGCAATCAATGCAACACAACTGTGCACAAGAACAGCGCAATCACGAGTGAAAGGCCAGGCTAGCTGTACTGGATAGCACAGTTCTGTACACTGGAATGGCCTGCATTGGCATGTTCTGTAGGCATCATCAGAGCATGCATAGGTTCAACGCAGTATAGTGGCTCAGCACGGGTCTAAGTTGCTTCACGGGTAGACAAATCTACAGCGGGTGTCATCAGTGTTTTCTGGTAAAGTGAATCTCGGTGATATGATAGCGACAGAGATTAGGCGAAGCAGTGCCCACAGTTTGACAGATATAGCAGGCATGAAGCAGACGTTTCAGACCAGCTCATTGTCGTCTCCACAAATATGTTCCACAAACAGAATGCACACTTGAAAAGACACACAAGGGAGATGCATTCGATGGCAGATACATGTACTACACTGGATTAGGAAGTACACTGGATCAGGTAGTACAGTGGATTAGACAGTACAGTGGATTAGGAAGTACAGAGGATTAGATAGTGGCAGTACCAGTACCTACCAGAGAGAAGTACAACCCGCAAGAGTTGCCGGTACACCTCGCCGAGAGATGTGGTCGACAGCGCCCTGCAGGCTACTGGCGTGTTACCGGGGCATTGCGACGGGACAAACGATATACTGGTGGTCAGCATGTAAGAGCCATTAGCCAGCCTCTGCGAGGTGGGGCCGATCAAAGAGAACGGGCAGCCGCCAACAACGCCGTCGTCGCTAAAAGGAAACTCGTCCTCTACTTCGGGCCGGTACCACTGCGGTGCAAATGCACTGCTGGCAATATTCGCAGACGGCAAGCTGCCCGAGACCCGACTTGTCACAAAGGTACACGGAATAACAGCTGTAGAGTTCTCTGCAGTGGTTATCTGCTGAACCGGGGTAACCAGATAACCTGTAGAAAGTACAACAAGCGGGAAACGGCAGAAAGCAGCTCAAGCATCACTAGATACTGTAAAACGGGAAATTTTTCGCGATTTCTGCGAGAAGAGCACAACGTGAATATTCACCAGCCCAAATTTAAAAAAACTGAGCACTGAGTGCATGAGTGCTACCACAGTGCTCCGCAAACACATGCCATCGGAAACTAGCTGGTTCTGACAAATCGTGAAAATCTTCCGATGCAATTATTGGCGCGGTTTACAGTAAATACTCCGTGGAAAATGCCGTGTCTATTTCAAACCATTCTGTCTATTTCAAACCATTCAAGGTACGTAATATGTTTGAAAGAGATTGGGTTGAAAGAAGAATGTAATAATGGAGTTTCATGGAATCTGCTGATACGGCGGCATCCTTGCCATGCTCCAGCATCGTGTACCCGTTCCCGTGCTTACCGCAATTGCTTTCGTCATCGTAAGGATACCTCGCACAGTCGTTGATTCCGTCACAGATTTGACCTTGATCATAACACACACGTCCAGCTGGAGCCGTGCTGCATTCTGCAAAGCGGCATTCTGCATACAGTCGGTCAGCAAGAGGGAGAGGAAATGTGCATTGGCAAAGGACGGAGTAGAGAGAGAGGGGGGGGGGGGGGGGAGTGAGAGAAGATGACCAGAAAAGCCTAGCTAGAAAACAGAAGATGTTGTTCACCTCAACAAAACCATTTTCTTCTGGTTCTAACTTCCTGTGTCCAGCTGATATTCCCAAGTCATGGTTTCCCACATGCTAGTATGATCATACTACGAGTAGATAGTATTTGGCTAAAAGAAGTCACTTGGGTAGCTACAGTATACATGTATGTGTGAACCCCATTGCCGACATCAAGGAACCGACCAGCTGTAACTGTGTGACTCAAGTCCAGAGAAATTCTTCTAGACCGGCACGGTCATAGCCTCCAGGACCAAAACACGTGGTGTACTACCTGCTGCCCAGTGGCAAGTGGCAAGTGGCTAGTGGTCAGTGTCGACAGCGCAATGACATGCAGGTCAAGCTTGAACGAAAGAATCCGCTACAATTATATCATCCAGTAGCACGTTACGCATCATCCAGAACTTTTTATACATACTCCTCGGGTGCCGGGCACTCAAGCATATCAAGCACTACAATTTACTCTGTTGAGAGCCATATCATCCTCACCTGTGGAGACACCAGACGGGAAAGTGATCCCTCCTGTTACAAAGCCATTCATCAAGTTGACTCTGACCATGTAGACCGTGTTTTCCCCTAGCGCCGACGTCGTTACGTAGCTGACACTTTTCCCCACTGTCGGACACGGCAGCGTCTCGAAAACGTTCTTCGTGCCCACGGACAGCATTAGCTGACAACTTGTCAGCAACGGCAATCCACCGTCAAGGACAGAGAATGTTACGTTGAAAGCACTCCGTCCCAGGCCTCTCACAGGACTGACAGAGTTAACTTCACCTTCTGGCTCTGTATCAAGTCGAAACAATGGCAAAAGAAACCAACATAAGTTACATAACTCAGTTTTTAGAGCACAGCGGAGCACAGTTCAAACAACTAGTCAACTACAGGTCATCACCATACTTTCACTATTGTAAACTGGGAATTGAAAATAGAATCACTAAAAAATTCCGTGCAATACTCCGTGTCGTTCCCGGCTCCTCTCAAAAAAGTAGTTTTAGATCGAGATTTGGGATTTGTGTGTATGTGTGTGTGTGTGTGTATGTGCGTGTGTGTATGTGTGTGTGTGTGTGTGTGTGTGTGTGTGTGTGGTGTGTAGCAGGTTACACTTTCTGAGCTCCGTGTTCTTGGCTTTCTCCCAAGTTTTCTGCCTGCCCAGGGCGACTCTGGCGTAGCCAGAGTCGACCCTGGAGCACCCTCGCACACTGCCAAGGTAGTGCTGCATGATTGGAGCGCGGAATCGCGATGTAGCTTGCAGGACAATTTACTTTGATATTGTCACTGCTGCGTCGGCCGTGGTCCACCACTCGCAGTGGAGTAGCTGTCCCTCGAGTGCTGTGAAGAATCCAAGCTCGAAGAATGCAGTGGTGGGAATTGCGGATTGGCTAGTGGAGTGCTGGAACAACTCGTTGTTTTCAGTGGAGTGGACGAGCGAGTGCGGAGAGAAAGGTCCCAATGGCGGAATAGTGGGAATTGAAACTTCAATCTTTCGTCGTCATGAGTGCACTGGTCAAGCGTTGTGGAAGTCTGTCGGATTTGTGAGGCCTTGCCCTGCCGCTTACATCGTCAACGTGGAAGAACTGCTAGTGGAGTCCTGGTGGGATTTCGGATGCCCACACTCCTTTTGCTTGGTGGATTCTTTCGTGGACAGTGTTTTTTCGTGACGTGAAATTTTGAATTTTTTTTCCTTCCTGTTCATTTTCAGTCGTTGTCACTGTAGCTGTCAGGTTGTTGTTACATTACAGCAGTCGTCCGTTCTGCTCCATTGCTTCATCTGTTTTGCCAGTTCTGCTAGCTGATTCTATTTATTTATTTGCCACTGCCCCTCATAGTGCTCATGCTTGGGTGGAGGGCGGCGTGACCCGTTTAGGGTAGCTGTATCATAGTAGTAGTGTGTGTGTGTGTGTGTTGGTGCATGTGTGCGCGTGTGTGCGCGTGCGTGCGTGCGTGCGTGTGTGCGTGTGTGTGTGTGTGTGTGTGTGGGTGGGTGTGTGGGTGTGCGTGTGTGTGTATGAGGGGACAGGAGGGGGGGGGGGGAGGCATATACGGGGAACACAACTGAAAAGATCAAGCAGTTTGCAGTTGTGAATTCAAACCAGTCTACAGCAGACCTCTGACCCTCCTCTACCCAATGGACAATTGACAAAAAAAATGGGCCCAAAGAGAATATACACGTACGTACCTCGAGCTACATACAGTGCAGCCGTCTGTCTCATTGCCGCTCGCAGGCCTATCCAGCGCACGGAGCAGGTGACATTCTGATCCATGCTGACATTCACCAGTGGAAGCAGCACACTACTTGCTGTGGTGGTAGCACCAAAGAACAGACCCACTCTTGCTATTCCAAGCTCGCCGATATTGTCAGTTGTGTTGGCCGCGTAAACTGTTCCCATCGGGCTCGAGTCGCCCTCCACATCTACGGAATCCACCGCTCTCAAGTCGCCAACATCGCAAACTAGTGTGGCATTGTTGGATGGCAGGATGATGGCTGGCCGTATGCTTGCCGTTACGGCTGTGAACCAGGAGGACAGGAAGGAAAATGCAAAAAGAGAATGTCCAACATCTCATCAGTCCCTCTGGACCACTACTAGTATCCGTTCTGGCTTTTCTGAGCTCTCTGCACGGAGCAGGAAACTCGTCTACAGGCTGTCTAACCCTATCATCATGCCAAAATGGTAGCCATAGATAATGTAAACAACAAAGTCATAGTCATTGTCTGAGCTCTTAACAAAGTCATTGTCATTGTCCGAGTTCTTAACAAAGTCATTGTTTCCCATTATAAGATGTGTACACGTTTATCCAAAGTGGGTCTGTTCCGCTTAAAAAGCGACAGCCTGCGTCCACTTCACAAGAAGTAGTTTCTCATGCCATGGCAGCCTCCATCAAGGATGGCCGCACAATACTATAATGTAGAAGCAAACCAGAGCAGTATGAATTGCAGGGCTCTGAGAAAAGGAGAGTGCGAGGGCGGAATAATCTCCTACACTGATAGAGCACCCTCCTGAGGTGAAGGGAAACCGTCCTGGGGTAAAGGGACATCGTCCTGGCAAAAAAAAGAAGCCCTCCTGGGGTAACGTAATGAAACACCACCCAGGGGTAAATATACACACTCCTGGGATAAAGGGACACCCAGCTGGGGTAAATGAACACCCTCCTGGGGTAAAGGGACACCCTCCTGGGGTAAAGGGACACCCTCCTGGGGTAAAGGGACACCCTCCTGGGGTAAAGGGACACCCAGCTGGAGTAAAGGGACACTCTCCTGGGGTAAAGGGACACCCACCTGGGGTAAAAGGACACCCACCTGGGGTAAAGGGACACCCTCCTGGGGTAAAGGGACACCCAGCTGCAGTAAAGGGACACCCAGCTGGGGTAAAGGGACACCCTCCTGGGGTAAATGGACACCCAGCTGGAGTAAAGGGACACCCTCCTGGGGTAAAGGGACACCCAGCTGGGGTAAAGGGACACCCAGCTGGAGTAAAGGGACACCCAGCTGGGGTAAAGGGACACCCACCTGGGGTAAAGGGACACCCTCCTGGGGCAAAGGGACACCCTTCTGGGGTAAAGGGACACCCTCCTGGGGTAAAGGGACACCCACCTGGGGTAAAGGGACACCCAGCTGGAGTAAATGGACACCATCCAGTGGTACAGGAATGCCATCCAGGGGTAAAGTGACACCCACCAGGGATAAAGGGACAACCTCCAGAGATAAAGGGATGCCAGCCAGAGATAAAGGGATGCCAGCCAGAGATACTTGAAGGCCTAAGGTGACACTGTCCTGGGGAAAGGGACACCATCGGGGGGGGGGGGGGGGGGGGGGAGGTGACACCGTCCTGGGGAAAGGGGGACACCCTTGGGGGGTAAAGGTGACACTGTCCTGGGGAAAGGGGACACCCTCCAGGGGGGGGGGGGGGTGACACTGTCTGGGGGTAAAGGAACCGGCACCCTCCGAACACATGTAATGGGGTGTAGTATAAAGAAATTTCAGTACAGCTAGCCTACAAGGGCCATGATAACTTAGAGAGGTACTTTCCATTTTCGCCGTTGCATGGTATAATGCATATTATAGAAAAGCGAGACCAAAGGATTCTAGTCACATGGTCATGTCGGCCAGTGGGGTCGATGGCACAGGCGTCTATGGGAGGGGCGGGGAGGGGGGAAGGGGAGGGGGCAGGGGAGGGGGGCAGGGGAGGGGGCAGGGGAGGGTGTCACTGGATTCCGATGTGCTTACATAAATCACGAACAGTAACTGCCACAGGAAGAGACGTAACTGCATACGTTGCCAGTTCCTGCTGCTGACCATTCGTAGCCATGCGAGCGACGTTCAATTGGCACCGATAACTGTCACTGTTCCGAGCAATTGCAGTACCAAAGAACGACTCCCCAACATTCGCCACTGGGCCTATATTTCGTCTTCTTCGTTGCGGCAAGGCAACTGGGAGTTGTACAACTGCATGGTCAGTAGAGTTCAATATTACAGCTGACAAAACTTGAGAAAATCCGGTAGACCTGGCGAGCTGGCAGCGGAATCTGATACCCGCCGACGTGACGAAAGAGACTGTCTGAATGCCCAGGTGTGGCAGTTCTAAAGCAAAAGTCAAAACACATCAGACAATAGACACAAGTGACAATAGACACAAGTGACAATAGACACGAGTGACAAATCACTGACAATAGACACGAGTGACAAATCACTGACAATAAACACGAGTGACAATAGACACAAGTGACAATAGACACGAGTGACAATAGACACGAGTGACAATAGACACGAGTGACAATAGACACGAGTGACAATAGACACGAGTGACAATAGTCACAAGTGGCAATAGTCACAAGTGACAATAGTCACAAGTGACAATAGACACAAGTGACAATAGACACAAGTGACAATAGACACAAGTGACAATAGACAACACGAAAATGACCCAGCAGCATGGTATCATGCCACATATCTTATGCAATCATTTCTGTCTGTTGCTTAATGGAAAACAAAATTGAAAATTGTTTTCATAGATTAAGTTGTCATGTGCTGAGTCTGACTTATCCGATGAAAGCGACTAAGTCCTGAGCTACCAGCAAGTCAAAAGCTGGGTTCCCCGATATGTTTGGTATGGCTTACATCTGGTGGCAGATGTCACTCATCACGGTAGTCCTGACGTGATGACTACACCCTTGAGTTGCCAGCTGTCAATAACTTACTCACTAATACACCCAAACTTGAGGCTCGACACACGTTATTTATTTTAATATCTATTTATACAATACAATTTATCTATTTTAATATACAAGATCTCCTGGCTCACTGTAAGACTGCCAATAGTGAGAATGAGATGAAGGGTCGTGACGAACCACGGTTAAAGGGGAAGTTAAGGCAAAAATCAAAATTTCACCAGTTGTAGTCTTCGGGGTGCTGAGTCGAATGGTCTTGGTCCGAGAAAGCTGAGACGCTCCCTTCCTACTTGAATCCCAATCGAACTCGCGCACTTCCACCGAAACTGGGTGACTGCGCCCTACTAGATGGGGATTTATATGCAAAATGTCACTAAAAGCGCCATTTCGTTCTTATAAAAGCATGGATGACCGCGATTGGCCCATATGTTGTAGTCTTTTGGACGCTGAGTCGACTGGTTTTGGTCCGAAAAGGCTGCGATGCAGCGTTCCTCCTTTATTCCCAATCGAACATGGTTGAACAAGCGGTCACGTGCCCCTGCGTACACCAGTCACCTGGTCACCGTGCCTGCAGGGTACAACTTACTAGCCTGTTTGACCTTTTTTGGGTGCAGTCCTGTCACTCGAGTTGAACCTTGGTGTGAAAGTTGTCGCCTGCTGGCGTGGTGACCAGGTGATTTGGGCACCCAGGAGCACGTGACCGCTTGTTCAACCATGTTCGATTGGGAATAAAGGAGGAACGCTGCATCGCAGCCTTTTCGATTGGGATTCAAGTAAGAAGGGAGCGTCTCAGCTTCCTCGGACCAAGACCATTCGACTCAGCACCCCGAAGACTACAACTGGTGAAATTTTGATTTTTGCCTTAACTTCCCCTTTAACTAAAACCTACATTTTAAAAATGTGAGAGAAAAGAGAAAAAAAGAAGATCAGTGAGTTACACGCGGAGAGAGAGCGCAAATTTGAATTCCTTGATTCTGGTGCATGTCGGAAGGCCCAAGGGCAGGCCAGACCATAGCGAGTATGCAGTGAACATAGGGAATTTCAAGTATAGAGAGGAATTTTAAACACGAGGCAATGACACAGCATTGTGGGTGGATCTAGTGGGAGCAAACCAGATATACAAAGCAAGGAGCTGTGGAACCTGGCCAGGTAATATCGTATGTACAAGTATGCAGAGATGTTGTTTGTGTCACTTTACGAGAGGAGAGGAAGATGCAAGGCTATAAAGGGGTTGAGATGAAAAGGTTTGATCCTTTCGAAATAGGATATTTAACAGCAGGCGCTGATGGACTTCCAGAACTTAAAGAAGTGCCTTGGACAGGCTGCACAACGCTGCGTCACAGTAGTCTAAAGGAGAGACAACTTTTTAAGTCAGCAAGAGCGTGCCTCTCCTTGTGTGGCACTTGAAACAACGTAAGGAGTTGGCAATGTAACGTTATCACTGCCGACTCCTGAACCAAATTATGCGGAGAGCAGCTCTGTCGCTATGTTTTGGGGAAGCTAGCCCGCACAAGAGCCAAGCCCAGTACAAGTGCGGTGTATGCACTCTACAGACCCAGTAATGTGTGCTGTGTAGTGCACATTTTGATTACACGTAGGTCACGCCTGGCAGGCTGCGTAGCCGTTGTGTATGTTTATGTTATGCAGTTATAAAACATTAAATCGATTTCTTGTTTTTGTTGTAAGTCAGTTCGACACCAAGTAAACTCAAGTCCGTGTGTGTTGTTGTGTGCCCACGTTTGCGTTTGGGCAGAAACACAATAATAAGCTTCCCGCCAAAGGCACGCTGCGCCTGAAGACTTCAGCTCCACCATACCACAGCTTACTGCTCAATAGGTCAAGCGGACTCCCTGCACCACGCCAATCACATAATATAATTATATCGTTGTACCATGCTCATTCGGCTGTGGCAAACACCCAAACGCACCCGAACTTGAGTTCATTTTTATTCCTATGCCATTTGTATGTGAAAAATTACCAGCTTCACTGGAGCTGGGGGAGTAGGCGATGTGGACAGTTGCGCTGGACGTGCCCCACCTCATTGCAGTTGAAGCACAACACACTGGACTGGCGAAGTTCCGGAGCAGCAGCGGCAACAGCTCCCGATACACTGGCACGCTTGCGGCAGGAGTCGTCCGTAGATCGCAGAGCACGGACTTTGGCGACGCACTTAGTGACAGTCAGGTCTGACTCCGTGCTCGCCATGCGCACCTGCCGTCCATAGTCCAAGGACAGGCCATCCAACAATTGCTCGAGCAACACCATATCCTTGTCATCGGCACATGTGTGACCGGACAGCGCCAATAAGCGCTTCAGGTCGGTGACGTAGGTATCCACGGGCTCATCGTCCCGGAGCGTCCGCGCTTTAAATTGTCGGAACGCATCCGCCGGGGTCATGGTGTAAGCAGACTCCAGGGCCTTCTTTACTGCTGATTCACTGGCCTTGTCAGTATCAGACAACTGCTCAAACAGGTGGAAGGCATCACCATCCAAAAACAATGGCAACGATGCCATGCGGTCGGTTTCCGTCGACAGTTTCTGTAATCGGCACAGAACCAAAAACTTCCTCCAAAACAACTGGAAGTCTTCGCCTTTTCCTTTGAACGCTCTCAAGTAACCATCCATTTTGATGGATGCCATGGTTACACTGCCACTGCACTGGTGTAGCTCAAACCAACACCACAAATACTTAAAATTCACTCGACTGCCTCCTGCAGTTCTACACGAGCACTCGACCGGTCCTGAGGCTCTGTTCGATCGGGTTTCGGTACCACTTGTTACTGAATTGTTACTACTACTACTAGCTTAATTAACCACCCCTGCATCCAACCCTTGGCATGCTACAACCGACAACCGTTGCAAACTTGGGTGAGAGAATACATACAGTAGATTCAGTATAAAATTGGAAAGAAGATCATCGAAAGAATGAAAAAGGCAGCTGCATCAGCATGCAGCTGCGCATCAAAATCAAATGTAAAGATGGCGACCATGAACGACTGCGACGTGGATAAACTGCAAAACAAACTAGTGCAGCGACACTGACTCGACTGAGTAAAGAAGCGGAGAAGACGAAACGGCAAGGAAAGCGGATCGCTACGATCGCTCAAATGCACTAGCCTAGAGCGTGCATAGCGCATGCAGTCAAACGGTCACGTGATAAGTGCGTACACAAGTCATACGTCATAATAATGCAGTTGACAAAGAAAAGGAAACAAAGCTGAGCGCGAGGCAAACAAATCTGCAGAGCGCGAAAATATAAACACATTGAACGAAGGATTTGTTTGAGAACAAAATGCACAGGCAGACAAAGAAGAAACAGTTCGAAGCTAGAATCAATGTCCGTGTTTCTTAGAATCAATCATGGAGAAAGCTAACTAAGAGTAACTACCTCTGTCACGCAAGACCGGACCTAAACACCTACGAAGTAAGAATTGATGTGTTACGAGAAATACGTGTAGTGAAATAAATTGGTGTGCATTGCATCGTGACACAACTTGCCAAGCTGCATGTACGTGATTGTAAATGTACAAACAACATGCAACGTCGTAGTAAGCACAATCGTAACTCGTGAATTCCGTGTTGTTGACTCAAGGCAAGCAGTACCTCGTGTACACGTTGACAACGACGAACGAATTGATTAGACTCTGATAATAAATACTAATAATATGAAAGAACAACAAAACGTAAATGTCACCTACGATTACACAACAGGGTAGAGAGGGGGGGGGGGGGGGGGGGAGCTTTATGACAAAAATAATATGAGAATGTCGGAGGTAGCGCTGGGGGTGATAGGGTCCAATTTGACGTTGGTCCAAGCTATTCTACATTCTACAATCAGCGTATAGTAGTTGACCATGTCCTCGGTGAAGCAGACTGATTTGACCCCGCTGGGCACATTTTTCAGTCCCAGTATCCTGGCCATCTCTGGCACCAGTGCAGCACCTTTGACCTGGAATGTGAGAGACCCATATGGCATGGCATGCAAGATAACACCTGCCGTGGGCATCACAACTTGCCCTTAGCACATGGAACAGGTCCACGGCAAAAACCAAAGAGGACACTGTTCTGTCACATAATTCAACTGCCTTCTTGCATAACGTAAAACCAACCTTGACAAACTGGAGGTTGTGGATCCCATAACCCTGTGGCCAGGCAGCGAGACTGGCTTGCCGCAGAGCCGAACAAAGGCATGAATGGACAAGTGTAGGTGACGGTGTCACCGACCTGGTAGAAAAGCTGTTCTGGCGACACAGAGAGAAATCCATCCGCTGGACTCTGACAGCCTGCCATTGACAGTGCTCCTGTACGACAGTATGGGAATGGACACGTATATGCACACACATACAAACACCACATGCGCATGCATACACATACATACACACATTTACACGCATGTGCGCGTGCAAACACACACACACACACACACACACTGTACTGTGCTGCACTTGCTCACTGAGTCTCCCCGGTAGAGGGGAGAGAGACTCAAAAGGAATCTTGGAAAGATGACTCAATTCGCTATTGAACAACCCAACGGCCGACAACTCCTGAAATCCCCAAACTAGGGTGGACTTGAAATGATCCTACTTATGGGCACACACACACACACACACACACACACACACACACACTCGCGCACGTGCGTGTGCAACACCTCTGACCTCAGACATGCCCATCGCGGAAGCGATGATAGCGAACAGCTATGTTAAACATAGCAACTTGTGCTGGGATTACACCATTCAACAGCTTGCAAGGCTGATGAATTGACCGCCACTTTTTTTTGCCTGGTATCCACCACACAGCTGATTGAAGTGGCTTTTTTTCTGGCCAGTGAATCTCTATTTTTCATTTATCATTTTTTCATTTTTTTTACACACACGCCACACCACATACTCCGGCATACACTGGCTGTTGGTAACCACCCAGGAGAATGAAAGAAGAGCTAGGAGAATGAGAAAGAGAAGAAAGACGTGTGCGACCATAATCGTCGGGAATTGAACCCGCAACATCTCGATTGGAAATCGACTGCACATACCACTGCACCATATGGGACACACACACACACACACACACACACACACACACACACACACACACACACACACACACACACACACACACAAACACACACACACACAAACACACACACACACATAAACACGCACACAAACACACACAAACACACACACACACACACACACAAACACACACACACACACACACACACACACACACACACACACACATGTGTACTTGTACTTGTACGCATGTGTACTTGAAGGGCTCCAATTCAAAACGCGATAAAGACCAAACCGGAGCTTTTGCGCTTTTTGTGACGGAAGAATTCGTTTTAACCCCACGGACGCCTGTGTGTCGGTTTTACGGGTCAAAACACGATACATCCCAGTCAAAATGATGCCTGAAGTTTGTGTTCTTCTGCAAAATGCGACAAAAGTCACTGATGCTGCAGTGCAGACCGAAAAAGAAAAAAAAGAAAAAATGCACTTCCTGAAATTTCCGCAAAATGGATTTATCTCGTTTTGAATTGGAGCCCTTCACTTGGACTTGTACACACATACAAAGAGCTGAGATGCAAAACCTGCAAAGCGCCAAATTTGAGGAAACCAAGTTTATAGCTCAGTGGAATCGAAAGGTCTTGGGGCACCAATAGGCAAAATTTCACCTTCAAAATCTGACTACAACCATTTCAAATTTGGAACCCAGATATAGATTTAGATACAAGCCACACATGAAAGGAATCTCTTTTCGACCATTATCCGAAAAGTGATGAAATGAGTTTAGCGAGGAGATGACGAGTTCTTCATTGAATCTTCATACACAAGGTGATTAATTTCTTAAGTCAACAATGATGGCCTGGTACATGTACAGTGTACTTGCTTTAGTTAAGGGGCAACCAGACTCACCGTCAGCGATGACAGTCACAGAAACTCGCTCTACGAATGGTACCCCTGGCTGGTCAGGTAATTGGAACTGGCCATAGCGGCAGTCGTACATCCCCTGGTGGGCTGTGGTGAAGTTTGCGATGTCGAGCACGGAAATAGAATAGTTTGCGCCACTCAGTAGCCGGTAGTTTTGGCTGCTGATCGATACGTCAGGCAATGTCTGAGCAAAGTTGGCATCGTCTTGAAAGGCCCAATCCAGAGTAATTGTTGTCGGTGTAGTTGGAGTGGCATTGCACAACAGTCTGATGCTAGAGCCAAGAGGTGCTCTTGATGGCACTGCCGGGATCACAGTCAGCACAGCTGCTCAATGCCATTGAGAAGATCAAGCAAAACACACAGCAAGAAACTAAGCAGCAGCACTCGGCCCTTGAAAATTCTGTGTCCACTTCACCACCACCGACGTTGCGCTCTGCGGCCGACCACGTTCATTCTCCACAACAGCAACAAGAGGCTCCTTCGGTACTGAGCATATTTTTTAAATTCCTTCTGACAGCTGTTTCGGTCAATTGGACGAGCCTCTTGCTGCTGTTGTGGGGAATGGACGTGGTCGGCCGCAGAGAGCAACGGTGGTGGTGGTGGTGAAGTGGACGCAAAACACAGAGCATTTGATAATGAGCCACTGGTTCCAGAATGCACTGGGCAGGAAGAAAGGGCACCACCAGTCTTTAAGATTGCCTCAGTTCAATCTCAGCACGCGCACGCGCGCGCGCGCGCGCACACACACACACACACACACACACACACAAGCATGACAGCTCTTGTGCACTTAGTTAGAATCCTGTAGGGTTGGTAGCGTGTATGTGTATACTGCACGTATAGCCTAAGTACATCCATAGGGAAGCGTTGTCTCAACGCCCGTCATCAACCCAGTAAGAGGTCAGTCAGCCTGTACTATCACAATGCAAATAATTCCTTCCAGCAATGCGTTCATGGGTTTTTTCATAATTTTGTTTACAAGTAACTCAGATAGCATAGTGGTGTACTGTGAATGGGTGCACTCGGGGTAAGGATAGCATATCCCTGTGTCCCTGAGGTGGACAGTACTGGTGCAGGAACTAGCATTGCAAGCGTTTACAAACAAAGTTCTTATGCTAGCATCCACTACTCTCTCCAGGTTCTTTTACTACTCGCTTTTCCTTTTTCCTTTGCAAAGGATTTGGAGAACTCCAAATCTCAAAGGATCTGTTGCGAAACGTTTTTCTTTTCTTTTCTTTTCTTCTCCTTCTTTTTCTCAGTATTCCCCACCGTGGCTGGTGGGCCGCATCACATGCGTAATGGCATTAGGTAGTTGTGATTGAGGAATAATAACAACAATAATCTATGTTCTGACGATGGGTGACTGGCCCGAAATGTCAATAATTTTTTCGACATCATTAATAAAAGATTTTTTTATCTAAAGTGTGAATAGCAACTAAATAGAGCGGTTGTCAGTTGATAAACCCCCTTTTATTAATAATCTATGTACAGTGCATATGGATGTGTTGTTTGGTGCATGCCAATAGTTGATACTGGATGCTTGTGCTATGCCAGACCGCAGGCTGGGTGCCTTACCACATCCTCGCTCGTCCGCGTAGTCAATACTGCACTGTGGCGCACCACCACTGCACCTCTCCGCTTCGGTATAGCAGTTCTGAGCATTGTCCCCTTTCATCGAACACGAAAACAGCTCACCACAGCCTGCAAACCGCCAACACCAAAATGGAAGAGCATTTTATCATTTTTGAAGGATGATACTTTTAATTATAGGTTAGTACCTGGCAGAGAGACTACGGCCCGAGGGCTAACCTGAAGAGCACAAACAAGCCATAAGGCCCTCCCTGCCATGCACTAACTATTTTAGAACTAGGTTACATGCATTCAAAATGATCTCACTTGCATTATACTTGGGTATTGGGGAGTTTTGTGGTTTGTGTGCAGAGAGAATTGGGCAGTGTGGTATGAAAGAATACTTTCTTCTGCTAACTCAGGACACTGAGGACTACGGAAAGGAGAATAGAAGCAAATTACATGCTGGGCTCTTATTGCGAGCTACATTCTTGTTCATAGCTTGTGGAGCAATTTAGGGGCTTCCAGAGCCCCTTTTCGATACCTATAATGACTTTGATCTACGGTTTTTGTAGGGTTTCCACCAGCTGTTGGCAAAGGAAAGCCCTACACTGAGAGATGAAAGAGTACGGGAGGTAAAACCGTACACACTTCTGAAATGCGTAGCTTTTAGTAGTACTCCTTACATTTTATGCAGAGTTCATTATCTGCACCTTCACTATAATGCGTAGAGGAAGTTTTACGCACCCATTTAGAGCATATCCAGCAGGCTTTAGACTAATCCAAGGCCCTCGACGCGTCATCAAAGAGTAGTAAAATTACGATTGAGCGGGCTTTAAACTCTGATAAGGCCCTGGCTGGAACGTCACTGATGTGTCATCTCCTGGACAACGAGACAGACCTCGTTCTAAAGAAATAAACAAACAGGCTGAGAAGTGGTATCTTTCTCACCCGGAAATACCAGCTCCCGACCCGATAGGGTGACTGGTGTGTTGGTTGAAGTCGTGCCAGCTGCAAATACGTCGTACAGGAACCGGGTGTTCAGACCAGAAATATTTTGCGGCAATACGGTTCCTTGGTTGCACTGCGTCACATTCAGAAGCCGAGTTTGCTGACTTTCCAGAAATTCCAGAATGTATCTGATACTGCATGTGAGCATCTGAACCCCGGGGTCGCAGGAGTAGCTCGGCGTGACAAGTATAGACCCCTGCGTTGGCCCATCTGTAACCACCACGCTGGAATTGCATCCACCCAGCATCACCTCTGCATGGAATAGATTTTAGAAAAATGGATCACAGAGAATTGTGAAGTTGGAAGCAGACAAAGTACTTTGTGCTTCAAGTAGAAGATTATTAGAGGACACTGATGAGAGAAAATCGTCATCTGAGTTGGGCACAAAAACATATCGAGCACAACACATCTCCTAGATTACTAGTACACTGGTGTACAGACTGTGACATTCTCCTCTCCGAGTTTGCGTGCGTTTGCATGGAGTTCTCTAGAAACATTCAGACTCTGTTACTCTATGTAGAAGTGCTTGGGCAGGCTCTCCAAGCAATGGAGACTCTCTGCAGCTCTCCAAGCAATGGAGACTCTCTGCAGCTCTCCAAGCAATGGAGACTCTCTGCAGCTCTCCAAGCAATGGAGACTCTCTGCAGCTCTCCAAGCAATGGAGACTCTCTGCAGCTCTCCAAGCAACGGAGGCTCTCTGCAGCTCTCCAAGCAATGGAGACTCTCTGCAGCTCTCCAAGCAATGGAGACTCTCTGCAGCTCTCCAAGCAATGGAGACTCTCCTCTCCAAGCAATGGAGACTCTCTGCAGCTCTCCAGCCTCTTCTGAGAAGGACCCTGGACGCGGCGATCACGGAATCCTATACTTGTGCAGAGTGTATTCAATTGTCTGTATTCTACTGGTGCCACGATGAGCTCGTTGTAATTTTGTTAATATGCTCAGCAATGCATGCAATGATTGAACTCTCTCCCTCTGGTCTCTTTCATTCTCTTTCATTCTCTCTCTCTCTCTCTCTCTCTCTCTCTCCCTCCCTCCCGCCCTCTCTCCCTCTCCCTCTCTCTCTCTCCCTCTCTCTCTTTCTTTCTTTCTCTCTCTTTCTCTCTCTATCTCTCTCTCTCTCTCTCTCCCCCCCCCTCTCTCTCTCGCTCTCTCTCTCTCTCTCTCTCTCTCTCTCTCTCTCTCTCTCTCTCTCTCTCTCTCTCTCTCTCTCTCTCTGCCTGTCTGTCTGTCTGTCTGTCTGCCTGGCTGTCTGTCTGTATGTTTGTCTGTCTGTCTCTCTGTCTGTCTGTCTGTCTGTGTGTCTGTTTGTCTGTCTGTCTCTGTCTCGGTCTGTCTCTATCTTTCTTTCTCTTTCTCTCTCTCTCTCTCTCTCTCTCTCTTTTCATGGGATATTTATAACTAAGTCTTAATGAAGGACTTGAAGATGATCCTGGCAGGAAAGGGATCCATCCAAACCCTTGGGACCCCAGCCCCTCCCCCAACCTCAAGGTCATTTTGAGGTCAGTTCCATCTGGAATTCTATTCGTGTATACCTCTATACGCATACAGTACTGATGTTTCACTGGCTCATTTGCGGAACTCAATTAGTGCTGCCTTAGGTGGTACAGGCCAGGGAGTATTAAAATACTTTTACTACTCCCTGGTACAGGCGGTATCGACAATTAGCTGTGAAACCCTTTACAAATAGATGAAGGCACATGATTATTGCTTTTTTGTTCTTATCCTGTTTTATTCCCACAGTTAATTGGGAACTTGTGGCCTGGCACGAGGGAAGCATCAAGGCAGCGAATGGGATTTTGGTCTTTGACCAATTGGTAGTGGGTCTGATCCACTCAACTCCCACCGCTTTAGGAGCTGCATCTGCGCCTTGATCCTTGAGCATGGCGACGTTCTCACAGATGCGGAAAGCTCGGTCGCTAGCCGAGTCTCGCGCGAACCGTGAATTCTTCTTCTTCTTTTCTGTTCGTTTTGTTTTGTTTGAATTTCTGCATTACCATTGTCAGTCTGTGGCACCCTCCCTACAGAAGGACAGTTCTGTCTCGTCCTCTCCCCCCCCCCCCCCCTTTGCCATACGAATACCCCTCCTCGCATTTACTATCATGTCACAGTACTTGCAACCCGTTTGTTCTTTCGAATTCAAATAAAATAATACACTGAAATACGTGTACATGTACTCACTCCGATGCAATTTAATCTACTCCTGGTGCAATAAGTTATACCTGTGCCATCTTCTACAACTTTCATTAGGCTTCATAGCTATGGCAATCATTACCTTCTGGGAAAGTCCCCTTTTTCACATACCCGCCACTAGCAAACTACGTCACAGTCACGCACCTATTTTATTAATTTCCATCATGTTTCAACCTCTCTTTTTTTCCAAACCCCGATTAGAGAGACAGGGTTCCCACCTACCGCTCCGCAAACTGATTGCTATGACTAGTATAGTGTAGTAGTTCAGTCCAGAAGGACCCATCATAACAAGTGTTTGTTGAATTGGGCAGTTGGGCTGGCAAGATAACACCTAGTACAAGATGTACTACAGTGGTGGTGGAATCCTGATAATTCGAACATACCGCCACATAAAAAAATCTGATAATTAGAACCTCGAACTGGATATGTCCGGTCAATTGGAAGTCCCACAGATTCCACTTACATAGAAAATGTGTGGGATTTGTGCTGATAATTCGAAGTTAGCAAAGTGTAATTCGAAGTTCACTGTACATTGTACTGGTCAGTTCAGTTTGCATGAGCAGGCTGTGTCGGTCAGTTCAGTATCCGTGAAATCTGTGTCTAAGGTCCATAGCGCAACTCTGCGTGACCATGAGAGAATTTTGACATACATATTGTGTTGTGGGTTCATGTTTGGATAATTAGAATGTCCGGATAATTAGAAGTCTTTTCCTGGCATTTTGAGGTTCGAATTATCAGGATTGCACCCGTACAGTGAAACCGGCCTAAGAAAGGTGATCCGCTCTCCAGCTAGGGACCCTCAGTATTATTATTATTATTATTATTATTATTATTATGAAATGACCCGAAGGCAATATGCCTATCAAGGGGTTTATATGTGGCCGCTGTGTTCAGGTGGTCTCCTCATCCAAGGTCAGCTGACTGGAAATAACACCCCCTGTGGTATTTGTTGAAGTGGTGATGCGGTACAGGTCACTGGCCTTGACAGTTTTTAAACGTAGTACTCCATTATATTAAAAATTCACGGTTCGCTTGAGACTCAGTTAGACTGAGTTTTCAGCATCTGTAGGAACGCCGCCACCCTGCAAAGATCTAAGGCGCAGATGCAGCTCCTAAAGCGGTGGGAGGTGAGTAGATCAGTCCACCAGCAAAGTGGGCAAAGACCGAAAATCCCTTTCACTGAACCCATACTCTATAATTCTACAGCACGGGATGGAAGCATCATTTACACTCTGCAGGCATCACAAGTAGTTAGATACACAATGCTGCAGCATTGACATTTACAACACAAGGCAAATGGTCCACTAAAATAATATTTAACGCAATAAATAGAGCAAGCTGCGCACTCACCATAAGCAAATCTTGTTTTCATGTGGAATTATTCCTTGAACATTTTCGTGGCCATCTCTTCAGAAGGATTACTGGCAAATCGAATTTAAATTATCTCCACGTAAGCTTTTTTTATAGGATCAATCAGCTTTTTTTAAATAATAATTCTAAGGAACACTCCTGTGACAATCACATGATGGTTGTATTATGTGGTCAATGTAATTATATCCTTGGCAGCTAGGTGTGGTCATAATACCAGTGACTGTCTTTATCTGTGCAGCGTTTTTGTAGCTGTAGAGAGGCAGAGCTACATCATGATCTACGTCCTCAACACTCAGAGAAGCGCCAATCGCACCTCATACTCCATAGTCTCGCATAGTCTCTGCAAAGATCGTTAGTACAGTCATGTACATGTACCGTGACCGTGACCTAAAGTCCTTCAATCTACACAAACCACTGACAGTGAAAACGTTACTTGTGCACATAAACACTGTACCCGTCACACGTACACGTGCGCAACCAGCGCCAGCAGCACTAAACACCATAAACACTGTAAGCAGTCCTAACTAACTGTTACTTCTCATACTCAGCTGATCCCTCACCTGTCGTCTGAGAACTGACAAATAATTCCGGTGCCGGGACGAGCACAAATCCAACCAGGAGCAGGTGAACGGCGAGCACTGGAACACGCCGGGACGAAATCACTGTTTCCATGCCTGGACGCTCCCGGCCGAAGCCGACTTCACTTTCTAGTCACGGCTAGCTCCGTTCCGGAAGAGAAGCTCAAAGCCGGTTCCAACAACTAGCGATGCTGTACTTATCTTCCAGGTCAACCGATACCTCTAGCTTTCTCCCCAATGTGTCTCGTAGATACACTGGGTTCTGTATCTTGTTTCGCTCGAGAGTTACTCCACCGATCAGACTAAAGTTGGTGAGCTGAAGGCAGTGAAGAAGATACTGAAGGACATTCAGCCTACACGCTACAGGGTCGACTGCCTTGGCTCAGTCAGTGGCCAGGCTATCCCTGATGCTGAGCTCGCTGAATGAACTTTTCGCCCACACAAACTGAGATCATACCTTGTCACCGGTACGTGGTGCACCATGGGCATGGAGTCGTTTATAATAGCCTGTCACAGAGTCAGTCACCGGCAATGCTGGAACGTGCCCTACGCATGAGCCGCTTGGGGCCAGAGGCTAAAGCCTAAACTAAACTAAATACGTAGATCTGCGACTCGCTTGTAAGGAATATTCGTCAGCAAAGCTAGCGAAGCCCAAAGCCCAAAATGTCAAGCCTCAACGCTCAAGTCAAGACTCAAGGACAAGGGCAAGGAGTTTGTTGACCATGCGTAGACCTATGAAGTAACAACGGTACTCGGTAGACATCTACGATGTAAAAGAATTTTTTGTTGAGAAGATCTATTCTACAGTAGTACTAAAAAATGTCATGTAGTCGTAGTAGTAGTTTGGCCCCGCTGGAAAGTGGAATGTGTACTGTATTATTGTATACGGCCACGCGAGCTTGCATGCTAGCGCTGCCTCTTTGCTCTGGTTCTTTGACTCTATCATGTCAAGAGAGTACAATCCATGTACTGCCAAGTCACTTTAGTGTCAACACAGATTGAAGGTCAACCACGCTCAACCCAGCAGTCCCTTCATTCAAGCCATCAAGGATATCCTGTCTTTCTAGACACTACCATGTCCCATCTGCATCGTGGTCCAGACCAGTGACCACAATCAGAACTGACAGAAGAGTAGCTAGTAGATCTACTGGAAGCACTCCCTGATCTGAAACCAGAGCTAGAGACTCAAGCAGAGTCTGCATGCAGTGCGTCCTCGCTACCGGTTCCGGTGGACCTACTACAGTCATGTAGCAGTGCTACAGAGTCTTCAGTCAGCAGTACTCGTACTCGCTACTGCCGATACGCCACAATGTGCCATGGAGCTGCTATTTCTTTCGCTTGTGGCTCAATGTAGCTGAACCATCGGACCTTATTTGTCAGCTTGGATCACGTGATCCATCCACCTGCCGCGTGCGGCAAACAGCCCAAATAGCGCTAACTCTGGCCTGCGAGCGTTAATTTGCTGCGACTAGCGCGCTAGCGCTCGTGACATACACAAACGCGCTAGCCAGAATGCTTTGACTTTGATGGCTTTCAGCTTCTATTTTTTGAAAAGTAGCGCGCTCAGACCAGCTCGCTCACTCTTTTCCTCTTCCATTTTTTAGGGCAATTGTTTTGTTTGATAGACGAAGCTTAGGGTCTCTTTGGGTTTGCAACCCTTACCCTCCTGGAAAAAAT
>NC_088643.1:50987436-51029936 GCF_964019385.1 Sycon ciliatum
ATCATCCTCACCTGTGGAGACACCAGACGGGAAAGTGATCCCTCCTGCTACAAAGCCATTCATCAAGTTGACTCTGACCATGTAGAGCGTGTTTTCCCCTAGCGCCGACGTCGTTACGTAGCTGACACTTTTCCCCACTGTCGGACACGGCAGGGTCTCAAAAACGTTCTTCGTGCCCACGGTCAGCATCAGCTGACAACTTGTCAGCAACGGCAATCCACCGTCAAGGACAGAGAATGTTACGTTGAAAGCACTCCGTCCCAGGCCTCTCACAGGACTGACAGAGTTAACTTCACCTTCTGGCTCTGTATCAAGTTGAAACAATGGCAAAAGAAACGGCAACATAACTCAGTTTTTAGAGCACAGCGGAGCACAGTTCAAACAACTAGTCAACTACAGGTCATCACCATGCTTTCACTATTGTAAACTGGGAATTGAAAATAGAATCACTGCAAAATTCCATGCAATACTCCGTGTCATTCCCGGCTCCTCTCAAAAAAGTAGTTTAAGAGCGAGATTTGGGATTTGTGTGTATGTGTGTGTGTGTGTGTGTGTATGTGCGTGTGTGTATGTGTGTGTATGTATGTGTGTGTTGGTGCATGTGTGCGTGTGTATTCGCGTGTGCGTGGGGGTGGGTACGTGCGCGCGCGTGCGTGCGTGCGTGCGTGCGTGCGTGCGTGCGTGCGTGCGTGTGTGTGTGTGTGTGTGTGTGTGTGTGTGTGTGTGTGTGTGTGTGTGCGCGTGTGTGTGTATGAGGGGAGAGGAGGGGGAGGCATATACGGGGAACACAACTGAAAAGTTCAAGCAGTTCACACTTGTGAATTCAAACCAGTCTACAGCAGACCTCTGACCCTCCTCTACCCAACAAGTGGACAATTGACAAAAAAAATGGGCCCAAAGAGAATATACACGCACGTACCTCTAGCTACATACAGTGCAGCCGTCTGTCTCATTGCCGTTCGCAAGCCTATCCAGCGCACGGAGCAGGTGACATTCTGATCCATGCTGACATTCACCAGTGGAAGCAGCACACTACTTGCTGTGGTCGTAGCACCAAAGAACAGACCCACTCTTGCTATTCCAAGCTCGCCGATATTGTCAGTTGTGTTGGCCGCGTAAACTGTTCCCATCGGGCTCGAGTCGCCCTCCACATCTACGGAATCCACCGCTCTCAAGTCGCCAACATCGCAAACTAGTGTGGCATTGTTGGATGGCAGGATGATGGCTGGCTGTATGCTTGCCGTTACGGCTGTGAACCAGGAGGACAGGAAGGAAAATGCAAAAAGAGAATGTACAACATCTCATCAGTCCCTCTGGACCACTACTAGTATCCATTCTGGCTTTTCTGAGCCCTCTGCACGGAGCAGGAATCTCGTCTACAGGCTGTCTAACCCTATCATCATGCCAAAATGGCACCCATACATAATGTAAACAACAAAGTCATTGCCATTGTCTGAGTTCTTAACAAAGTCATTGTTTCCCATTATAAAATGTGTACATGTTTATCCAAAGTGAGTTCTTAACAAAGTCATTGTTTCCCATTATAAAATGTGTACACGTTTATCCAAAGTGGGTCTGTTCCGCTTAAAGCGACAGCCTGCGTCTACTTCACAAGAAGTAGTTTCTCATGCCATGGCAGCCTCCATCATTGATGACCGCACAATACTATAATGTAGAAGCAAACCAAAGCAGTATGAATTGCAGGGCTCTAAGAAAAGGAGAGTGCGAGGGCGGAATAATCTCCTACACTGATAGAGCACCCTCCTGAGGTTAAGGGAAACCGTCCTGGGGTAACGAGACATCGTCCTGGCAAAAAAAGAAGAAGCCCTCCTGGGGTAACATAATGAAACACCACCCAGGGGTAAATATACACACTCCTGGGATAAAGGGACGCCCAGCTAGGGTAAATGAACACCCAGCTGGGGTGAAGGGGCACCCTCCTGGGGTAAAGGGACATCATCCTGGGGTAAAGGGACATCATCCTGGGGTAAAGGGACACCCTCCTGGGGTAAAGGGACATCCTCCTGGGTAAAGGGACACCCTCCTGGGGTAAAGGGACACCCTCCTGGGGTAAAGGGACACCCTCCTGGGGTAAAGGGACACCCTCCTGGGGTAAAGGGACACCCAGCTGGAGTAAATGGACACCATCTTGCGGTACAGGGATGCCATCCATGGGTTAAAGTGACACCCACCAGGGATAAAGGGACAACCTCCAGAGATAAAGGGATGCCCGCCAGAGATACTTGAAGGCCTAAGGTGACACTGTCCTGGGGAAAGGGGGCACCATCGGGAGGGGGGAGAGGTGACACCGTCCTGGGGAAAGGGGTTCCCCTCAGGGGGGGGGGGGGTAACGGTCCTGGGGAAAGGGGACACCCTCGGGGGGGGGGGGGTAAAGGTGACACTGTCCTGGGGAAAGGGACACCCTCTGGGGGTGGGGGTAAAGGTGACACCGTCCTGGGGAAAGGGGGACACTCTTGGGGGGGGGGGGTAAAGGTGACACTGTCCAGGGGAAAGGGGACACCCTCCGGGGGGGGGGGGGGGGGAGGTGACACTGTCTGGGGGTAAAGGAACCGGCACCCTCCGAACACATGTAATGGGGTGTAGTATAGAGAAATTTCAGTACAGCTAGCCTGCAAGGGCCGTGATAACTTAGAGAGGTACTTTCCATTTTCGCCGTTGCATGGTATAATGCATATTAAAGAAAAGCGAGATCAAAGGATTCTAGTCACATGGTCATGTCGGCCAGTGGGGTCGATGGCACAGGCGTCTATGGGAGGGGCAGGGAGGGAGGCAGTGGATTCCGATGTGCTTACGTAAATCACGAACAGTAACTGCCACAGGAAGAGACGTAACTGCATACGTCGCCAGTTCCTGCTGTTGACCATTCGTAGCCATGCGAGCGACGTTCAATTGACACCGATAACTGTCACTGTTCCGAGCAATTGCAGTACCAAAGAACGACTCCCCAACATTCGCCACTGGGCCTATATTTCGTCTTCTTCGTCGCTGCAAGGCAACTGGGAGTTGTACAACTGCATGGTCAGTAGAGTTCAATATTACAGCTGACAAAACTTGAGAAAATCCGGCAGACCTGGCGAGCTGGCAGCGGAATCTGATATCCGCCGACGTGACGAAAGAGACTGTCTGAATGCCCAGGTGCGGCAGTTCTAAAGCAAAAGTCAAAACACACCAGACAATAGACACAAGTGACAATAGACAACACGAAAATGACCCAGCAGCATGGTATCATGCCACATATCTAATGCAATCACTTCTGTCTGGTGCTTAATGGAAAACAAAATTGAAATTGTTTTCCTAGATCAAGTTGTCATGTGCTGAGTCTGACTTATCCGATGAAAGCGACTAAGTCCTGAGCTACCAGTAAGTCAAAAGCTGGGCTCCCCAATATGTTTGGTATGGCTTACATCTGGTGGCAGATGTCACTCATGTAGTCCTGATGTGATGACTACACCCTTGAGTTGCCAGCTGTCAATAACTTACTCACCAATACGCCCAAACTTGAGGCTCGACACACATTATTTATTTTAATATCTATTTATACAATACAATGTATCTATTTTAATATACAAGATCTCCTGGCTCACTGTAAGACTGCCAATAGTGAGAATGAGATGAAGGGTCGTGACGAACCACGGTTAACTAAAACCTACATTTTAAAAATGAGAGAGAAAAGAGAGAAGAAGATCAGTGAGTTACACGCGGAGAGAAAGCGCAAATTTGAATTCATTGATTCTGGTGCATGTCTGAAGGCCCAAGGGCAGGCCAGACCATGGCGAGTATGCAGTGAACATGGGGGATTTCAAGTATAGAGAAGAATTTTTAACACGAGGCAATGACACAGCATTGTGGGTGGATCTAGTGGGAGCAAACCAGATATACAAAGCAAGTCGGAGCTGTGGAACCTGGCCAGATAATATCGTATGTACAAGTATGCAGAGATGTTGTTTGTGTCACTTTACGAGGGGAGAGGAAGATGCAAGGCTATAAAGAGATTGAGATGAAAGGTTTGATCCTTTCGAAATAAGATATTTAAAAGCAGGCGCTGATGGACTTCCAGAACTTAAAGAATTGCGTTGGACAGGCCGCACAACGCTCTGTCACAGTAGTCTAAAGGAGAGACAACTTTTTAAGTCAGCAAGAGCATGCCTCTCCTTGTGTGGCCCTTGAAACAACGTAAGGAGTTGGCAATGTAACGTTATCACTGCCGACTCCTGAACCAAATTGTGCGGAGAGCGGCTCCAACGTTATCACTGCCGACTCCTGAACCAAATTGTGCGGAGAGCGGCTCTGTCGCTATGTTTTGGGGAAGCTAGCCCGCACAAGAGCCAAGCCCAGTATAAGTGCGGTGTATGCACTCCACAGACCCAGTAATGTGTGCTGTGTAGTGCACATTTTGATTACACGTAGGTCACGCCTGGCAGGCTGCGTAGCGGTTGTGTATGTTCATGATATAATATTCGCGGGATCCGCGTCGGCATCGCTTGAATGTTCAGAAACACACAAACTAGCCTTCGCATCCGCAGGCCACCACTATGCCTGTTCACCTTAGTGGCGAATGCAGACCTCACAAGTGAGTCAGGGGAGAGGAGGTTAGTCTCTCAACCAATCGGGCGTGTAACGGCCCATAACCCTGTAAACTGCATCCTTGTTATTCTCACTCCGAGCTGTGAGTACCCACCCAGTTGACCGTGGGTGTCGGCGCAGTTCAAAACGCGTAAAAAGTCTTTTTACACGCTCCCTGCTACCAGCGCGGGTCTTGAACTCGGGACCTCATGATTCGCAGGCAGGCCTGCAAACCAATCGGCCATATGCGTTGTTCATGATATGCAGTTATAAAACATGAAATCAAAGAATACAAAGATCACAAATAATTATTTGCGATCTTTGTATTCTTTGATTTCATGTTTTTTGTAAGTCAGTTCGACACCAAGTAAACTCAAGTCCGTGTGTGTTGTTGTGTGCCCACGTTTGCCTTTGGGCAGAAACACAATAATAAGCTTTCCGCCAAAGGCACGCTGCGCCTGAAGACTTCAGCTCAACCATACCACAGCTTACTGCTTTAATAGGTCAAGCAGACTCACTGCACCACGCCAATCACATACTATAATTATATCGTTGTACCATGCTAATTCGGCTGTGGCAAACACCCAAACGCACCCGAACTTGAGTTCATTTTTATTCCTATGCCATTTGTACGTGAAAAATGACCAGCTTCACTGGAGCTGGGGGAGTAGGGGGTAGGGGGGGGGGGCTTTATGACAAAAATAATATGAGAATGTCGGAGGTAGCGCTGGGGGTGATAGGGTCCAATTTGACGTTGGTCCAAGCTATTCTACATTCTACAATCAGCGTGTAGTAGTTGACCATGTCCTCGGTGAAGCAGACTGATTTGACCCCGCTGGGCACATTTTTCAGTCCCAGTATCCTGGTCATCTCTAGCACCAGTGCAGCACCTTTGACCTGGAATGTGAGAGACCCATATAGCATGGCATGCAGGATAACACCTGCCGCGGGCATCACAACTTGCCCTTAGCACATGGAACAGGTCCACGGCAAAAACCAAAGAGGACACTGTTCTGTCACATAATTCAACTGCCTTCTTGCATAACATAAAACCAACCTTGACAAACTGGAGGTTGTGGATCCCATAACCCTGTGGCCAGGCAGCGAGACTGGCTTGCCGCAGAGCCGAACAAAGGCATGAATGGACAAGTGTAGGTGACGGTGTCACCGACCTGGTAGAAAAGCTGTTCTGGCGACACAGAGAGAAATCCATCCACTGGACTCTGACAGCCTGCCATTGACAGTGCTCCTGTACGACAGTATGGGAATGGACACGTATATGCACACACATACAAACACCACATGCGCATGCACACACATACAAACACCACATGCGCATGCATACACATACATACATGTACATACATTTACACGCACGTGCGCGTGCAAACACACACACACACACTGTACTGTGCTGCACTTGCTCACTGAGTCTCCCCGGTAGAGGGGAGAGAAACTCAAAAGGAATCTTGGAAAGATGACTCAATTGGCTATTGAACAACCTACCGGCCAACAACTCCTTAAATCCCCAAACTAGGGTGGACTTGAAATGATCCTACTTATGGGCACACACACACACACACACACGCACGCACACGCACACGCACACGCACACGCACACTCACACGCACACGCACACGCACACACACACACACACACACACACACACTCGCGCACGTGCACGTGCGTGTGCAACACATTTGACCTCAGATATGCCCATCGCGGAAGCGATGATAGCGAACAGCTATGTTAGACATAGCAACTTGTGCTGGGATTACACCATTCAACAGCTTGCAAGGCTGATGAATTGATCGCCACTTTTTTTGCCTGGTATCCACCACACAGCTGATTGAAGTGGCTTTTTTCTGGCCAGTGAATCTCTATTTTTCATTTATCATTTTTTCATTTTTTTACACATACGCCACACCACATACTCCGGCATACACTGACTGTTGGTAACCACCCAGAAGAATGAAAGAAGAGCTAGGAGAATGAGAAAGAGAAGTGATGAAATGAGTTTAGCGAGGAGATGACGAGTTCTTCATTGAATCTTCATACACAAGGTGATTAATTTCTTAAGTCAACAATGATGGCCTGGTACATGTACAGTGTACTTGCTTTAGTTAAGGGGCAACCAGACTCACCATCAGCGGTGACGGTCACAGAAACTCTCTCTACGAATGGTACCACTGGCTGGTCAACTAATTGGAACTGTCCATAGCGGCAGTCGTACATCCCCTCATGGGCTGTGGTGAAGTTGGCGATGTGGAGCACGGAAATAGAAAAGTTTGCGCCACTCAGTAGCCGGTAGTTTTGGCTGCTGATCGATACGTCAGGCAATGTCTGAGCAAAGTTGGCATCGTCTTGAAAGGCCCAATCCGGAGTAATTGTTGTCGGTGTAGTTGGAGTGGCATTGCACAACAGCTGATGCTAGAGCCAAGAGGTGCTCTTGACGGCGCTGCCGGGATCACGGTCAGCATAGCTGCACAATGCCATTGAGAAAATCAAGCAAAACACAGAGCAAGAAACTAAGCAGCAGCACTCGGCCCTTGAAAATTCTGCGTCCACTTCACCACCACCGACGTTGCGCTCTGCGGCCGACCACGTTCATTCTCCACAACAGCAACAAGAGGCTCCTTCGGTACTGAACATATTTTTTAAATTCCTTCTGACAGCTGTTTCGGTCAATTAGACGAGCCTCTTGCTGCTGTTGTTGTGGGGAATGAACGTGGTCGGCCGCAGAGAGCAACGTCTGTGGTGGTGGTGGTGGTGAAGTGGACGCAAAACACAGAGCATTTGATAATGAGGCACTGATTCAGAATTCACTGGGCAGGCAGAAAGGGCACCACCAGTCTTTAAGATTGCCTCAGTTCAATCTCAACACGCGCGCGCACGCACACACACACACACACACACACACACACACAAGCATGACGGCTCTTGTGCACTTAGTTAGAATCCTGTAGGGTCGGTAGCGTGTATGTGTATACTGCACGTATAGCCTAAGTACATCCATATGGAAGCGCTGTTTCAAGGCCCGTCATCAACCCAGTACGAGGTCAGTCAGCCTGTACTATCACAATGCAAGTGATTCTTTCCAGCAATGCGTTCATGGGTTTTTTCATATTTTGTTTACAAGTAACTCAGATAGCATGAGTGGTGTACTGTGAATGTGTGTACTCGGGGTAAGGATAGCATACTCCTGTGTACCTGAGGTGCTGGAGGTACTGGTGCAGGAGCTAGTATTGCAAGCGTTGACAAAACACAGTTCTTATGCTAGCATCCACTACTCTCTCCAGGTTTCTTTACTACTCGCTTTCCTTTCCTTTTCCTTTGCAAAGGATTTGGAGAACTCCAAATCTCAAACGATCTGTTGCGAAACATTTTTTCTTTTCTTTTCCTTCTTTTTCTCAGTATTCCCCACCGTGGCTGGTGGGCCGCATCACATGCTTACTGGCATTAGGTAGTTGTGATTGAGGAATAATAACAACAATAATCAATGTTCTGACGATGGGTGACTGGCCCGAAACGTCAAAAAAATTCGACATCATTAATAAAAGATTTTTTATCTAAAGTGTGAATAGCAACTAAATAGAGCGGTTGTCAGTTGATAAACCCCCCTTTTATTAATAATCTATGTACAGTGCATACGGATGTGTTGTTCGGTGCATGCCAATAGTTGATACTGGCATACCTGCCAAGTATCCAGATTTTTTCGGGATTACTGTAAATATACAAATTTTCGGCAGCTATTTTAATTTCGGCTATATTCGGTACCGACCCAAAACGCCTAAATTAAAACGCCGATGAAATTTTTCACAGCATCTGTCGCACTATACCATGCCCTCTACCCCACGCCGAAAATAAATCGGCGCCGAAATGTCAAAATCGTGAAGTGCCGAAATTTTGTATATTTACAGTATCCCGCAATTTTGGATGAACTCCCGCAATCCGAAATTCCTGTCGATTATCCCGAAATTCACTGTACAAGAAACAAGCTTGATATTGTACTTGGAGCACTTCAAATGACTTGTCAGAGGCCAGTAATTGTCCTTACTGATCCCATACCGCCATAGCCTGCAGTACCAGTGGATCTACTAGTGGCTCCTTCCATGAGCAGTCTCTGGAAAACCTCCGTTTTGAGTCTTGAACATGTGTAAGTGTGATCCGATGATCACCATCAATCATTTATTATCGAAATGTTGGTGCCATCAAAAGTTGAAAAAGGATTTTTTGGTAAAAATATGACATATCCCGAAAAACCAAGGCAAATCCCGCGATTTTGCCATGGCGATCCAGAAAAAGCACTCTCAGTACTTGGCAGGTATGTACTGGATGTTTGTGCTATGCCAGACCTCATGCTGGGTGCCTTACCACATCCTCGCTCGTCCGCGTAGTCAATACTGCACTGTGCGCACCACCACTGCACCTCTCCGCTTCGGTATAGCAGTTCTGAGCATTGTTCCCTTTCAACGAACACGAAAACAGCTCACCACAGCCTGCAAACAGCCAACACCAAAATGGAAGAGCATTTTATCATATTTGAAGGATGATACTTTTAATTATAGGTTAGTACCTGGCAGAGAGACTACGGCCGAGGGCTAACCTGAAGAGCACAAACAAGCCATAAGGCCCTACCTGCCATGCACTAACTATTTTAGAACTAGGTTACATGCATTCAAAATGATCTCACTTGCATTATACTTGGGTATTGGGGAGTTTTGTGGTTTGTGTGCAGAGAGAATTGGGCAGTGTGGTATGAAAGAATACTTTCTTCTGCTAACTCAGGACACTGAGGACTACGGAAAGGAGAATAGAAGCAAATTACATGCTGGGCTCTTATTGCGAGCTACATTCTTGTTCATAGCTTGTGGGAGCAATTTAGGGGCTTCCAGAGCCCCTTTTCGATACCTATAATGACTTTGATCTACGGTTTTGTAGGGTTTCCACCAGCTGTTGGCAAAGGAAAGCCCTACACTGGGAGATGAAAGAGTACGGGAGGTAAAACCGTACACACTTCTGAAATGCGTAGCTTTTAGTAGTACTCCTTACATTTTATGCAGAGTTCATTATCTGCACCTTCACTATAATGCGTAGAGGAAGTTTTACGCACCCATTTAGAGTATATCCAGTAGGCTTTAGACTAATCCAAGGCCCTCGACGCGTCATCAAAGAGTAGTAAAATTACGATTGAGCGGGCTTTAAACTCTGAAAAGGCCCTGGCTGGAACGTCACTGATGTGTCATCTCCTGGATAACGAGACAGACCTCGTTCTAAAGAAATATACAAACAGGCTGAGAAGTGGTATCTTTCTCACCCGGAAATACCAACTCCTGACCCGTTAGGGTGAGTCGTGTGTTGGTTGATGTCGTGCCAGCTGCAAATACGTCGTACACGAACTGGGTGTCCAGACCAAAAATATTCTGCGGCAATACGGTTCCTTGGTTGCACTGCGTCACATTCAGAAGCGAGTTTGCTGACTTTCCAGAAAATCCAGAATGTATCTGATACTGCATGAGACCATCTGAACCCCGGGGTCGCAGGAGTAGCTCGGCGTGACAAGTATAGACCCCTGTGTTGGCCCATCTTTCACCACCACGCTGGAATTGCATCCACCCGGCATTGTCGTCCCCGCTGCATGGAATAGATTTTAGAAAAATGGATCACAGAGAATTGTGAAGTTGGAAGCAGACAAAGTACTTTGTGCTTCAAGTAGAAGATAAGTAGAGGACACTGATGAGAGAAAATCGTCGTCCGAGTTGGGCACGAAAACATATCGAGCACAACACATCTCCTAGATTACTAGTACACTGGTGTACAGACTGCGACATTCTCCTCTCCGAGTTTGCGTGCGTTTGCATGGAGTCCTCTAGAAACTTTCAGACTCTGTTACTCTATGTAGAAGTGCTTGGGCAGGCTCTCCAAGCAATGGAGACGCTCTGCAGCTCTCCAGCCTCTTCTGAGAAGGACCCTGGACGCGGCGATCACGGAATCCTATACTTGTGCAGAGTGTATTGAATTGTCTGTATTCTACTGGTGCCACGATGAGCTCGTTGTAATTTTGTTAATATGCTCAGGAATGTATGCAATGATTGTACTCTCTCCCTCTGGTCTCAATCTCTCTCTCTCTCTCTCTCTCTCTCTCTCTCTCTCTCTCTCTCTCTCTCTCTCTCTCTCTCTCTCTCTCTCTCCCTCCCTCCCTTCCTCTCTCTCTCTCTCTCTCTCTCTCTCTCTCTCTCTCTCTCTCTCTCTCTCTCTCTCTCTCTCTCTCTCTCTCTCTCTCTCTCTCTCTCTTTCCATGGGGTATTTATAGCAATAATGAAGCATTAATGAAGGACCACATGGAGAAATCTGGCCGACAATCCATGATCTGGCATCACAGGTCATCGGTCCACCGTATAAATAATTATCTTGATAATGGAATTTGATCATAGGAGATAGGACAGAAGCGGAACGTATAATTATACCCACATAATAATGTTATTACGCGTGCTGTGGTATTATTAATATTATTATTATTATTAGTGCAATTAGGAGTATAATCGATGCAGACATGGCCAGACACAACGAGTTCATGGAATTTTTAAGGATTTTTATGTTATTCAAAATCGATTTTCGTGTTCCGCTCATCAGTGAATAGTATCGGAACTGAGGGTACTGTGTACAAAAAATAGAACATTTTATAACAGCATAATTAATTAAAAGTGTGAACAACAAAAGGAAGTGCTACAGCATTACATAATAGGTGTCAAACATAGTGCTAACGTATATAACTGAGTGCAGCCACAAAGCAAGAGGTGATACAGTGCAACATGACACACATTTACATCTGATAACCAGCTACGAGAACAACTTTAGCGCGACTACGTGCTTCTTTTGTTTACAAAGAACAGGATTATGCACACGAATACATACAGCTTCCAGAACCTTCAACTGCTTAACATAACTTGCACGGCACAAAACAGAAAAGTGAGAATCATCGTACACACTTAGACAATCTGGACGTGATAACAAGTGACAAAATACAGCTGACTTTTTGCTCACGTCGCTCTCTTCCGTCTCATCCCGCTCCTTTCCTTCGACCTCCTCCGCCCTATCCTCGTCCTCCGTCTCATCTTCATCATCATCGTCCTCATCACCACCATCATCATCATCAGTCACTTCCTCATCATCCGTTTGATGCTCAGTCTCACTGCACTCCTTATCAGCCTCCAACATGGCTCCATCATCTCCACCAGCATCACAAGTCGTTTGACCGCTGCTCCGCGTCACCGTTGTTGTGTTCTCTGCTACTGCACACCCATTTCCATTGTCCATTTTGCGTGGGCCAAGTCCATTCCGTGCATAAATTTCAAGTGAATAGTTTGCTGTGCTTCTTCTGGGTCTATGGGTGAGGATATTGGTTTCATTTTGGTTTGTCGATGATCTCCCTCTCTGTCCAGACACAGTCGGCACCGTGGATCCCAGCACCGGGGGGACCACCGTCTCGGTAGTCACCAAAGGTAAAGGGGGTGGCTCAGGTGGAGGCAAGGGCAACTGCCGAGGTGAAGTTTCAGTGTCTCTCGGTGGCCCCTCCTCCATTCCAGGACGATGATGTTGTGCTAGAGTAGGCTCCGCTGCCGTTTGCAGTGGGTCGAGAAGTGGTGGCCAGGTCAATGATGGCAAACCCACCCCAGCCCCAGCCACCCACGGCAACCCAGGTGGTGGGGCCGTTTTGAATAACATAAAAATCCTTAAAAATTCCATGAACTCGTTGTTGTCTGGCCATGTCTGCATCGATTATACTCCTAATTGCACTAATAAAATTGCTTTCTCCACGCCGACTCTTTAAATTATTATTATTATTATTATTATTATTATTATTATTATTATTATTATTATTTGGAAAGGATTGGGAGAACTTCAAATTCAAAGGATCAGTCGGGGAAGTGAACTGCCTGAAAAGAGAAAAAACGCCAGACCCACCAGGACTCGAACCTGGGACCCTGCTTGTCATGAGCAATGCTCTAACCACTGAGCTATGGGACCAGGCTGAACCTAGAAGGCGCTGACAAGTTTTTCACTCCAAAGGCAGCTCACAACACGTGCCACACATACTGATGCACTTGGAGTGAAAAACTTGTCAGCGCCTTCTAGGTTCAGCCTGGTCCCATAGCTCAGTGGTTAGAGCATTGCTCATGACAAGCAGGGTCCCAGGTTCGAGTCCTGGTGGGTCTGGCGTTTTTTTCTCTTTTCAGGCAGTTCACTTCCCCGACTGATCCTTTGAATTTGAAGTTCTCCCAATCCTTTCCAAATTTAATCACTTTCTTTCACCTCTGGTAGTTTCCAGAAACTGACCGTGGTTGGTCCCCTGGGGGAGGGAAAAAGACCCAAGTGCCATCAGTATGTGTGGCACGTGTTGTGAGCTGCCTTTGGAGTGAAAAACTTGTCAGCGCCTTCTAGGTTCAGCCTGGTCCCATAGCTCAGTGGTTAGAGCATTGCTCATGACAAGCAGGGTCCCAGGTTCGAGTCCTGGTGGGTCTGGCGTTTTTTTCTCTTTTCAGGCAGTTCACTTCCCCGACTGATCCTTTGAATTATTATTATTATTGGGATGACGACTACACCATAGCTCAGTGGTTAGAGCATCGCTGGCTACAAGCGAGGGTCCCTGGTTCGAGTCCTGGTGGTGACAGTCAATTTTTTCTTCAGACTTTTCCCGTTTGTCTCTTTCCCTCAAACCAGTCAATATTTTATGACTTGGGGCTCCCCGCGTGCTAGTTTGTACGTGAAGTGTGTGGGTTACAGTGAGGGCTGCGTCCCACCCGCCTGTGTGGATTCACAGGAAGTGTGAGTTACAAAGTCTGAAGAAAATGTTGAACGGCCTCTGCTGGGATGACGACTACACCATAGCTCAGTGGTTAGAGCATCGCTGGCTACAAGCGAGGGTCCCTGGTTCGAGTCCTGGTGGTGACAGTCAATTCTTTCTTCAGACTTTTCCCGTTTGTCTCTTTCCCTCAAACCAGTCAATATTTTATGACTTGGGGCTCCCCGCGTGCTAGTTTGTACGTGAAGTGTGTGGGTTACAGTGAGGGCTGCGTCCCACCCGCCTGTGTGGATTCACAGGAAGTGTGAGTTACAAAGTCTGAAGAAATGTTGAACGGCCTCTGCTGGGATGACGACTACACCATAGCTCAGTGGTTAGAGCATCGCTGGCTACAAGCGAGGGTCCCTGGTTCGAGTCCTGGTGGTGACAGTCAATTTTTCTTCAGACTTTTCCCGTTTGTCTCTTTCCCTCAAACCAGTCAATATTTTATGACTTGGGGCTCCCCGCGTGCTAGTTTGTACGTGAAGTGTGTGGGTTACAGTGAGGGCTGCGTCCCACCCGCCTGTGTGGATTCACAGGAAGTGTGAGTTACAAAGTCTGAAGAAAATGTTGAACGGCCTCTGCTGGGATGACGACTACACCATAGCTCAGTGGTTAGAGCATCGCTGGCTACAAGCGAGGGTCCCTGGTTCGAGTCCTGGTGGTGACAGTCAATTTTTTCTTCAGACTTTTCCCGTTTGTCTCTTTCCCTCAAACCAGTCAATATTTTATGACTTGGGGCTCCCCGCGTGCTAGTTTGTACGTGAAGTGTGTGGGTTACAGTGAGGGCTGCGTCCCACCCGCCTGTGTGGATTCACAGGAAGTGTGAGTTACAAAGTCTGAAGAAAATGTTGAACGGCCTCTGCTGGGATGACGACTACACCATAGCTCAGTGGTTAGAGCATCGCTGGCTACAAGCGAGGGTCCCTGGTTCGAGTCCTGGTGGTGACAGTCAATTTTTTCTTCAGACTTTTCCCGTTTGTCTCTTTCCCTCAAACCAGTCAATATTTTATGACTTGGGGCTCCCCGCGTGCTAGTTTGTACGTGAAGTGTGTGGGTTACAGTGAGGGCTGCGTCCCACCCGCCTGTGTGGATTCACAGGAAGTGTGAGTTACAAAGTCTGAAGAAAATGTTGAACGGCCTCTGCTGGGATGACGACTACACCATAGCTCAGTGGTTAGAGCATCGCTGGCTACAAGCGAGGGTCCCTGGTTCGAGTCCTGGTGGTGACAGTCAATTTTTTCTTCAGACTTTTCCCGTTTGTCTCTTTCCCTCAAACCAGTCAATATTATTATTATTATTATTATTTGAGGATACAAGCATAGTAAGAAAAATAGCACAAACCTAGGAACAATTTGCACAGGTAATAAACTATAGGTGAGGTGAGAAATAATAGGAAATTCAGCAAGTGCAGTGTGACAATGGACATGCATGTGTAAGTGTGTGTGAGTGCGAATTTACTGGAATAGCGTAAGTGCGGTGACATTTTCTTTTTGTTTACAAAGATTTGGATCACGAATGCGAATGTAGACTGCTTCTAGAACTTTCAACTGCTTGAAACTACTTGCAGAACGAACAACACTGAACCAAGAATCATCATAACTTTCACGACACACGGGGTTAGACAACAAATGCAATTTAATTGCCGATGTATTCTTCTTCTTCTCACCGCCTCCGCCTTCACTTGGTTTCTGACCGCCACCGTCCTTCACACCATCTGCACCATCATCGTCATCATCGTCATCGTCCTCTTCATCATCGCTGCCACCTTCACCTGTCGTCGGCTCTCCCAGCAACTGACCACCGGGTTCATCATCGTCACTGCACACGTCGCTTCCACACTCCTCCTCCAGCTGCCGTCGCGTTCTCTTCCTGACCGGTCTTCCCTTGCCATTGCCAAACGCCTGACAGTCGTCAACTCTTCCGCTGGCATCATCCATATCCGGAGAGTTTCGATGCATCTTTCCAGTCACCTCTGCAAACCGAGCTGCCGCCAGCCGTTTGCTCCTTCTCAGCTTTGGTGAGTTGCGGTTGTCTGCGTCCGGCGTTCCGGTTTGTGCTAGGTTTGTGCTATTTTTCTTACTATGCTTGTATCCTCGCTGTTCCACTGCAAGTGTATAAATCCTATTGTAGTTTCATTATTATTATTATTATTATTATTATTATTATTATTATTATTATTATTATTATTATTATTATTATTATTATTATTATTATTATTATTATTATTATTATTATTATTATTATTATTATTATTATTATTATTATTATTATTATTATTATTATTATTATTATTATTTTAATATGGCAATAAGTAGGACGAGCTGAAGCGACATGTGGACTACTTTATTTACAATGTAAGCGATGCAGACGATGCAAGAAACAATCTAAAGGGTAAGGAAAATACATGTAAGAAGAAAAGGCAATGGAAAAAAAAGATGATTCGAACAAGTTTTCGTACAACACTCTTCAGGAATCACCGTTGTACTAAAGAACAAAATGAGAACAAAGGAAATAATAATAGCAATCAAGGTAGGGTGACACGATACAATGACAGCACTGGAATATCGAGGTGCGATTTCTCACAAAAGCGTGCAGAACACAAGGATATACAAGTAGGAACTAAGTGTGACAAGTGTGTATCAGCAACAAAAACAAAAAAGTGAGAACGAATGATAATAATAACAATAATAAACAAGAAGGTGACAAAACACATTTAGGCACAAGTGGCAACAACGTTGCCACACTACACTAAAGAACATTATTTGAACAATTTTAGGGTAATAACACTATCTTTCTGGACACACAAATTCGGCTTATGAATGCGCTGACAAACAGCTTCCAAAACTTGTAACTGCAAAAGATAACCATGACGAGCACGGCACAAAACAGAAAAACAGGAATCAGAATAAGTACGACAACAGTCAGTACTAGAAACCAAATGATTGTATACTGAAGACTTATTACGAGACGGACGCACACAATCTCGACTCACGCGCACACCCTCACACTCACTCTCACCCTCACTCAGCTCACCTTCTCCCTCACTGTCCGAACCTGAACGCACGTATCAAACAACACACTCCACTTCACATCCTTCCACCCAGTGCGCAATCTGAGAGGCCCAAACGCGGGAGGCCTAGGAAAAACCCAACACCTACACGGCAGGATAGTTCCCTGCCGCTGTCTGCCGCTCCCCCTCTGACATCTGTGTTGGACAGGCTTGAGCTTGGCAGCTCTTTGGAGGTGCGTGCGGAACCGCCATTGGTGCAGCCCTCGGGTGTGCCTAAGTCTGTGCCTCTGGGTGCTTTGCATGGGGCTGTGCCTCGAGTGGTGACAGCACCTCTGCCTCCCCCTGACCCTCCTCCTTCGAGGTATGTGTTGGTGGAGAGCACCCGCGGCGGTCGATTTGTCCCACCGGAACTAGAGCTGGATTCAACAAAAAGACCAACAACCATGGCTGCAACAACAACACCAGCTTCACATCCAACAACAACACCAGGTTCACATCCAACAACAACAACAACTAATCCACAAAACAAAGCAGCAAATGACAGACCACGGAGATCTACAGCAGATTACAACCGGACCTATGAATTCACGGTAAAAATACAAAGGAAACAATCGGAAAGGACGACGACTGACATGAAGGCAACGGCATTCACGGTTGGCGTGGGTGGTGAAGGTGACACGCAGGACGATGCAAGTGAGGAGGAGAGTCGAACCGCTGTGGATGACGGAGCAGGTTCTGATTCGGACAGTGAGGGAGAAGGTGAGCTGAGTGAGGGTGAGAGTGAGTGTGAGGGTGTGCGCGTGAGTCGAGATTGTGTGCGTCCGTCTCGTAATAAGTCTTCAGTATACAATCATTTGGTTTCTAGTACTGACTGTTGTCGTACTTATTCTGATTCCTGTTTTTCTGTTTTGTGCCGTGCTCGTCATGGTTATCTTTTGCAGTTACAAGTTTTGGAAGCTGTTTGTCAGCGCATTCATAAGCCGAATTTGTGTGTCCAGAAAGATAGTGTTATTACCCTAAAATTGTTCAAATAATGTTCTTTAGTGTAGTGTGGCAACGTTGTTGCCACTTGTGCCTAAATGTGTTTTGTCACCTTCTTGTTTATTATTGTTATTATTATCATTCGTTCTCACTTTTTTGTTTTTGTTGCTGATACACACTTGTCACACTTAGTTCCTACTTGTATATCCTTGTGTTCTGCACGCTTTTGTGAGAAATCGCACCTCGATATTCCAGTGCTGTCATTGTATCGTGTCACCCTACCTTGATTGCTATTATTATTTCCTTTGTTCTCATTTTGTTCTTTAGTACAACGGTGATTCCTGAAGAGTGTTGTACGAAAACTTGTTCGAATCATCTTTTTTTTCCATTGCCTTTTCTTCTTACATGTATTTTCCTTACCCTTTAGATTGTTTCTTGCATCGTCTGCATCGCTTACATTGTAAATAAAGTAGTCCACATGTCGCTTCAGCTCGTCCTACTTATTGCCATATTAAAATTATTGTCTCCTCGTCGAATTTTTAAATTATTATTATTATTATTATTATTATTATTTCTCCTTTATTCACTTCTTTCGAAGGCGATAAGCCAGACCCACCGGGAAATATTTCCATGGGTGGGACAGCAAAAAGAAAGTGAAAAAACAAAACCAAAAATAAATAAATAAATAAAACCTAAAAACCAAAGGGACAAGAACTAGTTGAAGGAAGAGGAAGAAAGGAAAGAAACTCAATCCGAACTCCAACATCAAAACAATAATAAAGAATTTGCAGCGACAGGCAAAATACATCAACCAATGAAGGGAGTAGTAACAAAGGAAATATCAGTCTTTATCAGTCGTTATTCAAGTCTCTTAGCTATTGAACATGCAAACGCAGCAGAGGTGCATCTACATGTTAAGGATAGTTCTCAGTATTTTAATCGAACCTTGTATAGCCTCCTGTTGCACAATAGCCAGGTCTCCTCCCTGCACAGTCCGAAGGCATTGAGGAGTCTCCCCCACCAAGCCTCCCAGGGCACCGACAACCACAGGGACCACGTCAACCTGGTTGAGGGACCAAATCCTCGAAATCTCCCGCTTCAAATCATAATATTTCGAGCGCTTTTCAGCCATTTTCTTATTGATGTTGTTCTCACCAGGAACGCTGATTATTATTATTATTATTATTATTATTATTTCAAAATTTTGAAGGACGCTTCACGCAGCTTCATTATACTTGAATTGTTTGCAGGCAACCTGCCTACACTCAAGAGAGCACTGCATTTCACACAAATCCATTGGTATCGTTACAACGTTTCGGTCTTTATGACCATCATCAGGAATGAAGTGGACATGGAAAGAACAGCAGTATAAAAGAAGGAGGCAAGCAAGCAAAGCGCGGTGCATAGTGACAGCGCGCGTAGAGAAGTGCAAAGCACGTCATGGCGGGTGTGCATTACTACATATACATGACAACACAAGCACAAACGGCGAGGAAAGTAGATACTGCGCTACAGCAGTGATAACAGCCCAGTTACAGTCTCACACCACCAGTGAGGTGTCTAGAGCCCCGCGCCACTCGCAGTAAGGTGTTAGGTGGTGTTATAGCAGATCCCAGCCACTGTTGTTATTAATTTCCGGGGATCGCTCCCTGATATTGATTGCCTCCCGGATCCTCCTCCTGGGGCGGTCACGCTCAGAACCGAGAACCCGGATACCTGAGAAAGCCGTTGCTCCCAATGGCAATGGGTCAGATGCATGCTTGGCCGCGAAATGCTCACCCAGCGCGGTGCCGCTCACTGTGTTGCGTGCGTCGTCGTTATGTTCTTTTGTCCTGGTAGCGAGGCTGCGGTACGTCTCTCCGACATATTTATCACCACATTTGCACTCGAGGTGGTATACCACGTTTCGCTCTGTGCATGCTTCTGAACCGGACATGCAGGCGACGCGCGTACTCTCTTCGCTGGTGGAGGCAGTCCTCGGAACAGCAGCCATCTATGGCTGACGGAGGTCCCGCCAAATTTGAACCCAAGATCTGGCACCTGAAGGCACATGGTTTCCAGCAGGGCCCTAAACTGTCCAAGGACGAAGAGTACAGCCTGGCGAGCTTCAAGCGCGAAGCAATGGCCCTGTACAAAAACTCGCGAGTGCCGCAGCCGAACCTGTCTCACTCTGATCGTGAGCAGCTCATGAAGGTCGGCAAGGACGAGTCGGTCATCATAAAAAAATCTGATAAAAGCAACAAATTTGTAGCAATGAAAATGACCACTTACCTGGAGAAGGCAGAATCCCTGTTGTCGGACGAGTCCCGGTTTGAGAAGGTTGAGCTTACTATCGACCAGTGGGAGGAGGAGACCCGAAACATACTCCGCCGAGTTTGCGAGGGATCATTGGAAAAGGATTTATACACAGCCGTGATGCCGGGTGACAACAGCTTCCCTGAAATGTACGGTCTTCCAAAAGACCACAAGTCCAATATTCCTCTCAGACCAGTCGTTGCGGCCTGCGGCAGCCCAGTTACAAACATCTCCATAGTCCTCGAACGCATCCTCAATCAATGTCTCCAGTTCGTGCCAGCACACCTGGAGAACACTGTTGAAGCACTCCAGTGTATGAGGAGCGCGTTTCCCAACCTCAAGGCCCCGCCCGGCACCATCATTGTGACTATGGATGTGGTGGCCCTTTACCCTAGCATCCCGATTAACGATGGCATTGCAGCAGTCATGAGAGTCCTCCGACAACACGAGGGCAGCATCGATCTGTTCGGTTTCCGAATTGGGCAGGTCAAGGAGCTCCTCGCACATGTGCTGAGCTCCAACTACTTCCGGTTTGGAGCGCAGGTGTACCACCAGAAGGATGGTGTGGCTATGGGCAATAACCTAGCGCCCCCCTTTGCCATCCTGTACATGCATGACCTAGAGAGTTCGCTCTTGCGTAGTGCACCTGCCAGCCCAGTTCTGTACAAGCGCTACATCGATGATGTTTTCATTGTGTGGAACCTCGGCCCGGAACTTCTGCAGAGTTTCCTAGATCACTTCAATAATGCCGATCCTAATATTAAATTCACTCACCAATCCACGGAGTTGACTGGCTCAATCAATTTCATGGACACGACCGTCCATGTCTCACCAGATGGATCTATATCCTATGAACTATACCGCAAGCCATGTCACAGCGGACTGGTATCAGACTACAACTCGTCAGTTCCCAACCAGCAAAAGAAGGCAATTGCTTCCTCTGAGTTCCTGCGTGCCGTCCGCCTATCCTCCGATGCCGACACCCTAAAAAGTAGTGAAGAAAAAGTAACCAACATCCTAAAATTCAACAACTTCCCAGAGTCAGTTATAGTTTCGGCACGTGAACGAGCTATGCGCCCCCGACGTGTCAGAGTGCAGAATGAATACCGTGTCACCCTCAACCTACCGTTTCACACCGAGTATATCCACAACAAAATTCATAAATTACTCCGGAAGTACAAGATAAATGCCCAGCTGATTTACAGGAACCGCCGTCTAAGTTCTATGATTTGCACGTCTGCCCTCCGCAAACCACCATGCCGCAGGTATGTAGACCCGTCCAAGCCCCGTAAACGGGGGCGGCCCAAGGCTGCTTGTGTCGCCTGCATGTCCGGTTCAGAAGCATGCACAGAGCGAAACGTGGTATACCACCTCGAGTGCAAATGTGGTGATAAATATGTCGGAGAGACGTACCGCAGCCTCGCTACCAGGACAAAAGAACATAACGACGACGCACGCAACACAGTGAGCGGCACCGCGCTGGGTGAGCATTTCGCGGCCAAGCATGCATCTGACCCATTGCCATTGGGAGCAACGGCTTTCTCAGGTATCCGGGTTCTCGGTTCTGAGCGTGACCGCCCCAGGAGGAGGATCCGGGAGGCAATCAATATCAGGGAGCGATCCCCGGAAATTAATAACAACAGTGGCTGGGATCTGCTATAACACCACCTAACACCTTACTGCGAGTGGCGCGGGGCTCTAGACACCTCACTGGTGGTGTGAGACTGTAACTGGGCTGTTATCACTGCTGTAGCGCAGTATCTACTTTCCTCGCCGTTTGTGCTTGTGTTGTCATGTATATGTAGTAATGCACACCCGCCATGACGTGCTTTGCACTTCTCTACGCGCGCTGTCACTATGCACCGCGCTTTGCTTGCTTGCCTCCTTCTTTTATACTGCTGTTCTTTCCATGTCCACTTCATTCCTGATGATGGTCATAAAGACCGAAACGTTGTAACGATACCAATGGATTTGTGTGAAATGCAGTGCTCTCTTGAGTGTAGGCAGGTTGCCTGCAAACAATTCAATTATTATTATTATTATTATTATTATTATTATTATTATTATTATTATTATTATTATTATTATTATTATTATTATTATTATTATTATTATTATTATTATTATTATTATTATTATTATTATTATTATTATTATTATTATTATTATTATTATTATTATTATTATTATTATTATTATTATTATTATTATTATTATTATTATTATTATTATTATTATTAACTGGTTTTGAGGGAAAGAGACAAACGGGAAAGTCTGAAGAAAAAATTGACTGTCACCACCAGGACTCGAACCAGGGACCCTCGCTTGTAGCCAGCGATGCTCTAACCACTGAGCTATGGTGTAGTCGTCATCCAAGCAGAGACCGTTCAACGTTTTCTTCAGATTATTATTATTATTATTATTATTATTATTATTATTATTATTATTATTATTATTATTATTATTATTATTATTATTATTATTATTATTATTATTATTATTATTATTATTATTATTATTATTATTATTATTATTATTATTATTATTATTATTATTATTATTATTATTCAAAGGATCAGTCGGGGAAGTGAACTGCCTGAAAAGAGACAAGTTTCCCTCAAAACCCTCAAGTTTCCCTCAAAACCAGTTAATATTATTATTATTATTATTTAAATAGGCGTCGAGGCGACAATAGTTTTAGAATTGCGATCAACAGAACGAGCTGAACCGACATTTCACAAAGGCTTTTATTGTTTTCAAAAAACGAGTGGATACGAAGGCAGTGAAGAACGTGGAAGAAAGAAAAAATGTGATATGGAAAAAAATGATGAACAAAAAATTTTTGTACTTCGAACTAGTTTTCGCACAACACTCCTCAGGAAGCTACGTTGTACTAATGAAAAACAATCCAGAAAGATACTAATAAAGAGAAATGGAGTGAGAAGAAACAACACCTATGAAAATGATAATCCTAGCACTAAGGTAATAACAGGAAAAACTGCGAAAGCAATTAACGAACTTGTAAGGACTACTAGTATACTGTGACACAAGATATGACACCATGGCCAACCAGAGCCAAACCGACAGAACAAGCTGCCACTAAAACAATTTCAAACGAATAATGCTGTCCTTCTGGACACACAGATCAGGCTTATGAATACGTTGACAAACAGCTTCTAACACACTCAACTGCAACTTATAACCATGACGAGCACGGCACAAAACAGAAAAAGAAGAATCAGAATACACCTTGCAACAATCAGGACGAGATGCAAGATGCTTATACACTGATGACTTCCTACTAGAAAACACACGCTCGCACCCACTCTTACTCACACAATCATTCTCGCTCTCACACTCACCGGAATCACTGGACTCACTGGCCGAATCCTCCTCAACGACGTCCTGCCTCGGAGCAATCAGGTCCCGTCTCCTCCCATCCCTCGTCTCACGTTCCTGTTGTGTATTACGTTGGCTCGGTACTTCCGTACTGAAATAGGTCATGGTGTAATTAGCAGTTGTTCTTCTGGGTCTCTTTGATATTGAGGTAGGTATTTTTGTCGTCTCTGCCGGTGATGCAGCAAGCGATGCTGATGCAAACGTGTCTGCATGCAACACACGTGGCGTCGCCGAAGCCACATCCACCTCCGCTGGTGGAGGGAGTGACTTGGTCATGGCCACGGGAGCCAATGGTGGACTTGCCGAGTGGGACGCTAGGTCCTGTGTTGGCGGAGGTAGTGGTTGTTTACGGGGTCTTCCCCGCGTGGGACGCTCCAGTTGTGCGCTACGTGGGATAATGTGTAAAGGAGTGTGTTGCTTGATGCGTTCGCTCAGGTGCTGAACAGTCCTACCAACATACCGGCTAGCACAATTCCGGCATTCAAAGTTGTAGATTACAGTCAAACCTCGTTAGGACGAACACTGATAAGGCGAACTTTCCATTAGTACGAACTAAGGCCAATCCTATGGTTGGCCAGGCATCAATTCAAGTCAAAATTATTCGTTTACGACGAACTTCTGTACAGCGAACTTTCGCGAAGACGAACTATTTTCAAGTGTGATTTGAACAAAGTCAGTGTGATCATGTACATGTAGTACGAACTTTCGGTCCACGAGCGCGTGCGCTGGCTGCCTTTTTTCTTCTTCTTTTTTTCAATAGTCGAGGTCATATTGTACGTACAGTGCAAATTGTTTTCAAGCGTGTTTTGAACAAATCAATCAGTGCATTGTACGAACTATTTACTTTCGACACAGTCGTGATTCATTGCACTGTGTCATTGTACTTACCTGTTTCTGGCTTATGCTAAGAATAACATGCTTCCCATGTACCACAGCATGCACCTTCACGTAAATCCAATCCGTCTGATATGCATATCGATTTTTTGTCAGATCTGGATAAGAAGAACTCCCGATAAGACAAACAAATTTGTTCAGTCCCTTGAAGTTCGTCCTAACGAGGTTTGACTGTACATGACTTAAATGATGGGTTGGTAGGACGTCCTTCAACACCGTGAACGAACGCATCGTTGTGTAGACGGGTATGAAGTGTACCGCATAGTAGGTTTGTTTTATCTAAATTCCAAGCAATTGGCCCAGTTGGACAGTTTGACAGAACCATGAAAGTAGAGGCAGAGCTAATCAATTACCTAAAGAAACTAAAAGCCGACAAGAGTATCTCTACACATGAATTTGACTTGATGAAGCCGGTCGGATCACTACGTCCTCGCCTTTATGGTTTACCAAAAATACATAAGCCTACATGTCCTGTCCGGCCAATCGTCTCCATGACAGCTTCGCCGCAGTATTCAATCTCTAAGTGGTTGTGTAGGTTGTTGAAAGTTGTTGAGGAGCACTACTGCCAACACACTGTTAAAGATAGTTTCGATTTCGTAGAGAAGCTACGGGTCCGACCTGTTCCAACTCACTCACATATGTGTTCGTTCGATGTAGTGAGTTTGTTCACAAACGTACCGCTGGAGGAGACAATTGATATTTGCGCGGATGTGTTGTACCGTGTTGACGAAGTTGACACTCCGTGGCTACCTGAATGTGCTTTTCGACGTTTGATGTTGTTAGTCACAACTGGCGTCGAGTTTTCGTTCAATGACGTGATGTATAAGCAGATAGATGGAGTAGCCATGGGCTCTCCGTTGGGTCCCGTGTTAGCTAATGTCTTTGTCGGTTACTGTGAGTGCAAGATTGATGCGTCTCTATGGCCGAGTCTCTATTTCCGTTTCGTTGATGACTCTTTCACATACTTTGATTCCATAGAAGACAGCGAGGTCTTTCTTGGTGCTCTCAACAACCTTCACCCTTCCCTCCGCTTCACATGTGAGCACGAGCAGTCAAGCAAGTTATCCTTCCTCGACGTACTTGTTGAGAAAACCGAATTTGGTAGCGTAACATCGGTGTATCGTAAACCGACATTCACCGGACAATACATTTCCTATGACTCGTACTGTTCATCTAATTATAAAGTCAACTTAGTAAAGAATCTCGTGGATCGCGCCAAACGGATCTGTTCACCTTGTAAACTCAGTGGTGAGCTCGAATTTCTCCGTTCAGTTTTCACCAAAAACGGATACCCAGGCGACATGTTGGCAGAACTGTTGTCTACAGCCCCCACGCCGAAACATGAATTGATAGGGCCTGCTCGTTGTCCTGTCTTTTTGTGCTTACCATGGAAGGGCAAGAAGTCTGACAATGTGAGTCGTGAAGTTCGTGCGATCATCAAACAAACCTACTATGCGGTACACTTCATACCCGTCTACACAACGATGCGTTCGTTCACGGTGTTGAAGGACGTCCTACCAACCCATCATTTAAGTCATGTAATCTACAACTTTGAATGCCGGAATTGTGCTAGCCGGTATGTTGGTAGGACTGTTCAGCACCTGAGCGAACGCATCAAGCAACACACTCCTTTACACATTATCCCACGTAGCGCACAACTGGAGCGTCCCACGCGGGGAAGACCCCGTAAACAACCACTACCTCCGCCAACACAGGACCTAGCGTCCCACTCGGCAAGTCCACCATTGGCTCCCGTGGCCATGACCAAGTCACTCCCTCCACCAGCGGAGGTGGATGTGGCTTCGGCGACGCCACGTGTGTTGCATGCAGACACGTTTGCATCAGCATCGCTTGCTGCATCACCGGCAGAGACGACAAAAATACCTACCTCAATATCAAAGAGACCCAGAAGAACAACTGCTAATTACACCATGACCTATTTCAGTACGGAAGTACCGAGCCAACGTAATACACAACAGGAACGTGAGACGAGGGATGGGAGGAGACGGGACCTGATTGCTCCGAGGCAGGACGTCGTTGAGGAGGATTCGGCCAGTGAGTCCAGTGATTCCGGTGAGTGTGAGAGCGAGAATGATTGTGTGAGTAAGAGTGGGTGCGAGCGTGTGTTTTCTAGTAGGAAGTCATCAGTGTATAAGCATCTTGCATCTCGTCCTGATTGTTGCAAGGTGTATTCTGATTCTTCTTTTTCTGTTTTGTGCCGTGCTCGTCATGGTTATAAGTTGCAGTTGAGTGTGTTAGAAGCTGTTTGTCAACGTATTCATAAGCCTGATCTGTGTGTCCAGAAGGACAGCATTATTCGTTTGAAATTGTTTTAGTGGCAGCTTGTTCTGTCGGTTTGGCTCTGGTTGGCCATGGTGTCATATCTTGTGTCACAGTATACTAGTAGTCCTTACAAGTTCGTTAATTGCTTTCGCAGTTTTTCCTGTTATTGCCTTAGTGCTAGGATTATCATTTTCATAGGTGTTGTTTCTTCTCACTCCATTTCTCTTTATTAGTATCTTTCTGGATTGTTTTTCATTAGTACAACGTAGCTTCCTGAGGAGTGTTGTGCGAAAACTAGTTCGAAGTACAAAATTTTTTTGTTCATCATTTTTTTCCATATCACATTTTTTCTTTCTTCCACGTTCTTCACTGCCTTCGTATCCACTCGTTTTTTGAAAACAATAAAAGCCTTTGTGAAATGTCGGTTCAGCTCGTTCTGTTGATCGCAATTCTAAAATTATTATTATTATTATTATTATTATTATTATTATTATTATTATTATTATTATTATTATTATTATTATTATTATTATTATTATTATTATTATTATTATTATTATTATTATTATTATTATTTGAAACTCGGGTATTGAGCCAATAATAAAAGTAGAAAGGAAAAGGACATATGGAAACGAGTTAAGAGTAACTCTCCACCACTGTAACTAGATACTATATACAGTCAGAAAGTGCAACAACTAGGCACAAAACTGACAGAGTACTGAGACATTCGACGTCCTGACACCTAGCTTCAACACATCTCCGTAGCGCTAACCGACAGCCTTCCAACTTGGAAGGTTCAAGGTTATGGAAAGACCAAAGAGGGGAAGGCAAGCGCAACGAAAACGAGCACAAGCTACAGTCCCAACGGAACAAAGAATGTCGATTGTCACTGGACGATGACGAGACCAGTAGGCGATTTGACAAAGCGGTCTAACTACAATTCGAAGCAGCAAAGCAGCACACCACCCAACTTGGGTGGGTCAAAAATATCAAAGATAAGTTAAGAAGGGGGAAGCTTTGCGAGAACGAATTGTACAAGCCGAAATCCAAACTCCTACAGTACTCCTCATGCATGACATTGTGATGGACTAGTTGACTACAAAACAAGTTGTTTCACACGACGTACGTTTCGCCGTATGGTTCGTGACGGCTCATCAGGTGTGCAATTTGAAACTCGGGTATTGAGCCAATAATAAAAGTAGAAAGGAAAAGGACATATGGAAACGAGTTAAGAGTAACTCTCCACCACTGTAACTAGATACTATGTCTCAGTACTCTGTCAGTTTTGTGCCTAGTTGTTGCACTTTCTGACTGTATATAGTATCTAGTTACAGTGGTGGAGAGTTACTCTTAACTCGTTTCCATATGTCCTTTTCCTTTCTACTTTTATTATTGGCTCAATACCCGAGTTTCAAATTGCACACCTGATGAGCCGTCACGAACCATACGGCGAAACGTACGTCGTGTGAAACAACTTGTTTTGTAGTCAACTAGTCCATCACAATGTCATGCATGAGGAGTACTGTAGGAGTTTGGATTTCGGCTTGTACAATTCGTTCTCGCAAAGCTTCCCCCTTCTTAACTTATCTTTGATATTTTTGACCCACCCAAGTTGGGTGGTGTGCTGCTTTGCTGCTTCGAATTGTAGTTAGACCGCTTTGTCAAATCGCCTACTGGTCTCGTCATCGTCCAGTGACAATCGACATTCTTTGTTCCGTTGGGACTGTAGCTTGTGCTCGTTTTCGTTGCGCTTGCCTTCCCCTCTTTGGTCTTTCCATAACCTTGAACCTTCCAAGTTGGAAGGCTGTCGGTTAGCGCTACGGAGATGTGTTGAAGCTAGGTGTCAGGACGTCGAATGTCTCAGTACTCTGTCAGTTTTGTGCCTAGTTGTTGCACTTTCTGACTGTATATAGTATCTAGTTACAGTGGTGGAGAGTTACTCTTAACTCGTTTCCATATGTCCTTTTCCTTTCTACTTTTATTATTGGCTCAATACCCGAGTTTCAAATTGCACACCTGATGAGCCGTCACGAACCATACGGCGAAACGTACGTCGTGTGAAACAACTTGTTTTGTAGTCAACTAGTCCATCACAATGTCATGCATGAGGAGTACTGTAGGAGTTTGGATTTCGGCTTGTACAATTCGTTCTCGCAAAGCTTCCCCCTTCTTAACTTATCTTTGATATTTTTGACCCACCCAAGTTGGGTGGTGTGCTGCTTTGCTGCTTCGAATTGTAGTTAGACCGCTTTGTCAAATCGCCTACTGGTCTCGTCATCGTCCAGTGACAATCGACATTCTTTGTTCCGTTGGGACTGTAGCTTGTGCTCGTTTTCGTTGCGCTTGCCTTCCCCTCTTTGGTCTTTCCATAACCTTGAACCTTCCAAGTTGGAAGGCTGTCGGTTAGCGCTACGGAGATGTGTTGAAGCTAGGTGTCAGGACGTCGAATGTCTCAGTACTCTGTCAGTTTTGTGCCTAGTTGTTGCACTTTCTGACTGTATATAGTATCTAGTTACAGTGGTGGAGAGTTACTCTTAACTCGTTTCCATATGTCCTTTTCCTTTCTACTTTTATTATTGGCTCAATACCCGAGTTTCAAATTGCACACCTGATGAGCCGTCACGAACCATACGGCGAAACGTACGTCGTGTGAAACAACTTGTTTTGTAGTCAACTAGTCCATCACAATGTCATGCATGAGGAGTACTGTAGGAGTTTGGATTTCGCTTGTACAATTCGTTCTCGCAAAGCTTCCCCCTTCTTAACTTATCTTTGATATTTTTGACCCCCCCAAGTTGGGTGGTGTGCTGCTTTGCTGCTTCGAATTGTAGTTAGACCGCTTTGTCAAATCGCCTACTGGTCTCGTCATCGTCCAGTGACAATCGACATTCTTTGTTCCCGTTGGGACTGTAGCTTGTGCTCGTTTTCGTTGCGCTTGCCTTCCCCTCTTTGTCTTTCCATAACCTTGAACCTTCCAAGTTGGAAGGCTGTCGGTTAGCGCTACGGAGATGTGTTGAAGCTAGGTGTCAGGACGTCGAATGTCGCAGTACTCTGTCAGTTTTGTGCCTAGTTGTTGCACTTTCTGACTGTATATAGTATCTAGTTACAGTGGTGGAGAGTTACTCTTAACTCGTTTCCATATGTCCTTTTTCCTTCTACTATTATTATTATTATTATTATTATTATTATTATTATTATTATTATTATTATTATTATTATTATTATTATTATTATTAAAAGGAGAAAGGGAAAAGGACATATGGAAACGAGTTAAGAGTAACTCTCCCACCACTGTAACTAGATACTATATACAGTCAGAAAGTGCAACAACTAGGCACTTTGGTCTTTCCATAACCTCGAACCTTCCAAGTTGGAAGGCTGTCGGTTAGCGCTACGGAGATGTGTTGAAGCTAGGTGTCAGGACGTCGAATGTCTCAGTACTCTGTCAGTTTTGTGCCTAGTTGTTGCACTTTCTGACTGTATATAGTATCTAGTTACAGTGGTGGAGAGTTACTCTTAACTCGTTTCCATATGTCCTTTTCCCTTTCTCCTTTTATTATTGGCTCAATACCCGAGTTTCAAATTATTATTATTATTATTATTATTATTATTATTATTATTATTATTATTATTATTATTTCTCCTTTATTCACTTCTTTCGAAGGCGATAAGCCAGAACCCACCGGGAAATATTTCCATGGGTGGGACAGCAAAAAGAAATGAAAAAACAAAGACAAAATAAATAAATAAATAAAACCTAAAAACCAAAGGGACAAGAACTAGTTGAAGGAAGAGGAAGAAAGGAAAGAAACTCAATCCGAACTCCAACATCAAAACAATAATAAAGAATTTGCAGCGACAGGCAAAATACATCAACCAATGAAGGGAGTAGTAACAAAGGAAATATCAGTCTTTATCAGTCGTTATTCAAGTCTCTTAGCTATTGAACATGCAAACGCAGCAGAGGTGCATCTACATGTTAAGGATAGTTCTCAGTATTTTAATCGAACCTTGTATACCTTATTATTACCTTATTATTATTATTATTATTATATTATTATTATTATTATTATTATTATTATTATTATTATTATTATTATTATTATTATTATTATTATTATTATTATTATTATTATTATTATTATTATTATTATTATTATTATTATTGGAATATGTTGAAACGTCTCGCCATTCGCCTGGCAGCGGCAACCGGAGACTCGTACAGCATCCTCATGGGACGGATCCGCTGTGAGCTTGGCTTCACTCTAGTCCGTGACTCCGTCATGATGTTGCGTGGTAGTCGGAGGAAGGTGAATTTCAGCCATCACCCCAGCGATGTCCTGCAGCATGAGTCGCTCATGCCAGTTTGACTCGGCTCGATTTGTCTTTTGTGTCTGTGCATGATGATGTCACAGGTTTGTTTGCCAGTTTTGGTTCTGTTGCCGTTTATCCTCCGTCTTTGCTTTTTGTTTTGCTGTTTCCTTTCTCTTCTTCCTCTTTGCTCACGTTGATGCCATTTTGTTGTGAGTCCGCATGCTTTGACTCGAACTCGCAAGGTTGATTATTATCTCTTGCACCTTTTACTGGTTTAGGACTTGTGCCCAGTCCTGAAGTTATTGCTCATTGTTTGTGTTTTTGTTTTTAATTGTTTTGCATTTACATTTACATGTATTTAGAACACATGTGCAAGGTTGATTGCTATCCCTTGCACGTATCAGGGCCTGTGCCCTTTCCTGTTTTATTTCATCTCACATAATAGTACATAATAAACCAGTTTATTATTATTATTATTATTATTATTATTATTATTCAAAGGATCAGTCGGGGAAGTGAACTGCCTGAAAAGAGAAAAAAACGCCAGACCCACCAGGATTCGAACCTGGGACCCTGCTTGTCATGAGCAATGCTCTAACCACTGAGCTATGGGACCCGGCTGAACCAAGAAAGCGCTGACAAGTTTTTCACTCCAAAGGCAGCTCACAACACGTGCCACACATACTGATGGCACTTGGGTCTTTTTCCCTCCCCCAGGGGACCAACCACGGTCAGTTTCTGGAAACTACCAGAGGTGAAAGAAAGTGATTAAATTTGGAAAGGATGGGAGAACTTCAAATTCAAAGGATCAGTATCAGTTTTCAGGCAGTTCACTTCCCCGACCGATCCTTTGAATTTGAAGTTCTCCCATCCTTTCCAAATTATTATTATTATTATTATTATTATTATTATTATTATTATTATTATTATTTGTAAGAAAGGTTTGCTCCCCACACCGGAGCTCGCGCTTGTGTTGTGTGGTGTGGGGAGCAAACCTTTCTTACAAATCATCGCCGAAGTCGCAACCACTACTTCGTATTATTATTATTATTAATGAATTAATGAAGGACTTGAAGATGATCCTGGCAGGAAAGGGATTCATCCAAACCCTTGGGATCCCAGCCCTTTGCCCAACCTCAAGGTCATTTTGAGGTCAGTTCCATCTGGAATTCTATTCGTGTATACCTCTATATGCATACAGTACTGATGTTTCACTGGCTCATTTGCGGAACTCAATTAGAGCTGCCTTAGACGGTACAGGCGGTATCGACAATCAGCTGTGAACCCTTTACAAATAGATGAAGGCACATAATTATTATTTTTTTGTTTTTATCCTGTTTTATTCCCACAATTAATTGGGAACTCGTGGCCTGGCACGAGGGAAGCATAAAGCCAGCGAATGGGATTTTTGGTCTTTGACCACTTGGTAGTGGGTCTGATCCACTCAACTCCGACCGCTTTAGGATCTGCATCTGCGCCTTGATCCTTGAGCATGGCGACGTTCCTACAGATGCGGAAAGCTCGGTCGCTAGCCGAGTCTCGCGCGGACCGTGAATTTTCTTCTTCTTTTCTGTTTGTTTTGTTTGAATTGCTGCGTTACCATTGTCAGTCTGTGGCACCTTCCCTACAGAAGGACAGTTCTGTCTCGTCCTTCCCCCCCCCCCCCCCTTTGCCATACGAATACCCCTCCTCGCATTTACTATCATGTCACAGTACTTGTAACCCGTTTGTTTCTTTCGAATTCAAATAAAATAATACAAATACGTGTACTTCAAAGTACATGTACATGTACTCACTCCGATGCAATTTAATCTACTCCTGGTGCAATAAGTTATACCTGTGCCATCTTCTACAACTTTCATTAGGCTTCATAGCTATGGCAATCATTACCTTCTGGGAAAGTCCCCTTTTTCACATACCCGCCACTAGCAAACTACGTCACAGTCACGCACCTATTTTTTTAATTTCCATCATGTTTCAACCTCTCTTTTTTTCCAAACCCCGATTAGAGAGACAGGGTTCCCACCTACCGCTCCGCAAACTGATTGCTATGACTAGTATAGTGTAGTAGTTCTGTCCAGAAGGACCCATCATAACAAGTGTTTGTTGAATTGGGCAGTTGGGCTGGCAAGATAACACCTAGTACAAGATGAACTAGTACAGGTGGAATCCTGATAGTTCGAATATGGCTTAGTTCGAACATACCGCTTAATTAGAAGTTTTTCCAGGACCGATTTCTATCACACGATACGATTCCCACATAAAAAATCTGATAATTAGAACCTCGAACTGGATACATGGCCAGCAATCGAGGACATCTGAGAGTTGTAATTTTTGTACTCCTCCGAGGTGTGATTTTTGGCGTGCTGGGCCAAGCACAAGGAAGCCATCTGCAAAAAAACTGCAGAAAATGGTTGTTGTTTGATCCTTTGGTGTAATCTTTGTTTCTAGTCGAAGCTACTTTCTGTTTGGAGCAGAAACGCTGAAATTGACTATTTTCTGCATGTACTCATACATGTACTCATGTACTCAGGCATGCAGTCTCACTCGTATTTTCGCTCTTTTTCTGGAATGGGTGCTGCTCTGCGCCCCTTGGTGAACATTTCCTGCGCTCGTGGAGCAGCTGAAAAGGACCACTGGTATGTCTGGTTCCTGGTTTGAAAGTGGAGAGTCGACTTTTGTGCCTTGAAAAAGGAGTAGAGAGCGATAAAGGTACGTCTGTGGCTTATTTTTGAGTGCTCCTTGTACATTTTTGATCGTGATAGAAATTCTCAGACCAAAGTCAGACCAAAGTCAGCGCGATGATGGCCGTACAGTTTTCTAGTGGATTTTTTAGTTGTTTCATCTCGTATCTATGTCAGTATCGTGATGGTGAAGTGGAGAGAATGATTTTCTTCCTCTAGGCTTCGTTCGGCCGACTTTGCTTCGTCCTCGTTGAAAAGTGATCCTGAAAAAAAGGTCGATTCGCAAAATTATGTTGATTTTGAATGTACGTGATGACATGCGATTGCTGGCTATGATGTCCGGTTAATTAGAAGTCCCACAGATTCCACTTACATAGAAAATGTATCCGGGGATTTGTGCTGATAATTCGAAGTTAGCAAAGTGTAATTCGAAGTTCACTGTACATTGTACTGGTCAGTTCAGTTTGCATGAACAGGCTGTGTCGGTCAGTTCAGTTTCCGTGAAATCTGTGTCTAAGGTCCATAGCGCAACTCTGCGTGACCATGAGAGCATTTTGACATAAATATTGTGTTGTGGGTTCATGTTTGGATAATTAGAATGTCCGGATAATTAGAAGTCTTTTCCTGGCATTTTGAGGTTCGAATTATCAGGATTGCACCCGTACAGTGAAACCGGCCTAAGAAAGGTGATCCGCTCTCCAGCTAGGGACCCTCAGTATTATTAGTATTATGAAATGACCCGAAGGCAATATGCCTATCAAGGGGTTTATATGTGGCCGCTGTGTTCAGGTGGTCTCCTCATCCAAGGTCAGCTGACTGGAAATAACACCCCCTTTGGTATTTGTTGAAGTGATCATGCGGTGCAGGTCACTGGCCTTGACAGTTTTTAAACGTAGTACTCCATTATAATAAAAATTCACGGTTCGCTTGAGACTCAGTTAGACTGAGTTTTCAGCATCTGTAGGAACGCCGCCACCCTGCAAAGATCTAAGGCGCAGATGCAGCTCCTAAAGCGGTGGGAGGTGAGTAGATCAGTCCACCAGCAAAGTGGGCAAAGACCGAAAATCCCTTTCACTGAACCCATACTCTATAATTCTACAGCACGGGATGGAAGAATCATTTACACTCTGCAGGCATCACAAGTAGTTAGATACACAATGCTGCAGCATTGACATTTACAACACAAGGCAAATGGTCCACTAAAATAATATTTAACGCAATAAATAGCTGCGCACTCACCATAAGCAAATCTTGTTTTCATGTGGAATTATTCCTTGAACATTTTCGTGGCCATCTCTTCAGAAGGATTACTGGCAAATCGAATTTAAATTATCTCCACGTAAGCTTTTTTTATAGGATCAGTCAGCTTTTTTTAAATAATAATTCTAAGGAACACTCCTGTGACAATCACATGATGGTTGTATTATGTGGTCAATGTAATTATATCCTTGGCAGTTAGGTGTGGTCATAATACCAGTGGACTGTCTTTATCTGTGCAGCGTTTTTGTAGCTGTAGAGAGGCAGAGCTACATCATGATCTGCGTCCTCAACACTCAGAGAAGCGCCAATCACACCTCATACTCCATAGTCTCGCATAGTCTCTGCAAAGATCGTTAGTACAGTCATGTACATGTACCGTGACCGTGACCTAAAGTCCTTCAATCTACACAAACCACTGACAGTGAAAACGTTACTTGTGCACATAAACACTGTACCCGTCACACGTGCGCAACCAGCGCCAGCAGCACTAAACAGTAAACACCACATTAAAACACTGTAAGCAGTCCTAACTAACTGTTACTTCTCATACTCAGCTGATCCCTCACCTGTCGTCTGAGAACTGACAAATAATTCCGGTGCCGGGACGAGCACAAATCCAACCAGGAGCAGGTGAACGGCGAGCACTGGAACACGCCGGGACGAAATCACTGTTTCCATGCCTGGACGCTCCCGGCCGAAGCCGACTTCACTTTCTAGTCACGGCTAGCTCCGTTCCGGAAGAGAAGCTCAAAGCCGGTTCCAACAACTGGCGATGCTGTACTTATCTTCCAGGTCAACCGATACCTCTAGCTTTCTCCCCAATGTGTCTCGTAGATACACTGGGTTCTGTATCTTGTTTCGCTCGAGAGTTACTCCACCGATCAGACTAAAGTTGGTGAGCTGAAGCCAGTGAAGAAGATACTGAAGGACATTCAGCCTACACGCTACAGGGTCGACTGCCTTGGCTCAGTCAGTGGCCAGGCTATCCCTGATGCTGAGCTCGCTGAATGAACTTTTCGCCCACACAAACTGAGATCATGCCTCGTCACCGGTACGTGGTGCACCATGGGCATGGAGTCGTTTATAATAGCCTGTCACAGAGTCAGTCACCGGCAATGCTGGAACGTGCCCTACGCATGAGCCGCTTGGGGCCAGAGGCTAAAGCCTAGCCAGCTAAAGCCTAAACTAAACTAAAGACGTAGATCTGCGACTCGCTTGTAAGGAATATTCGTCAGCAAAGCTAGCGAAGCCCAAAGCCCAAAATGTCAAGCCTCAACGCTCAAGTCAAGACTCAAGGACAGGGGCAAGGAGTTTGTTGACCATGCGTAGACCTATGAAGTAACAACGGTACTCGGTAGACATCTACGATGTAAAAGAATTTTTTGTTGAGAAGATCTATTCTACAGTAGTACTAAAACATGTCATGTAGTCGTAGTAGTAGTTTGGCCCCGCTGGAAAGTGGAATGTGTACTGTATTATTGTATACGGCCAAGCAAGCTTGCATGCTAGCGCTGCCTCTTTGCTCTGGTTCTTTGACTCTATCATGTCAAGAGAGTACAATCCATGTACTGCCAAGTCACTTTAGTGTCAACACAGATTGAACTTTTTGAAGGTCAACCACGCTCAACCCAGCAGTCCCTTCAAGCCATCAAGGATATCCTGTCTTTCTAGACACTACCGATACCATGTCCCATCTGCATCGTGGTCCAGACCAGTGACCACAATCAGAACTGACAGAAGAGTAGCTAGTACAGTAGTAGATCTACTGGAAGCACTCCCTGATCTGAAACCAGAGCTAGAGTGTAGAGACTCAAGCAGAGTCTGCATGCAGTGCGTCCTCGCTACCGGTTCCGGTGGACCTACTAGTATACTACAGACTCATGTAGCAGTGCTACAGAGTCTTCAGTCAGCAGTACTCGCTGCTGCCGATACGCCACAATGTGCCATGGAGCTGCTATTTCTTTCTGTACCATCTGATGAGTGATGTGCGGTAGATCTGGACGCGTCGGTACGAGTCCTCGTGTGTGGTGGTCACGGATGGCACTGGCTTCCTGGCACCGGTAACGTTACACGCCGGTGCACAGATGGGTGATCAAGGATTAGGTGATCATGGTGATTTGGGGCGCAAACAACCGCATGACTTGGCACAGATGACAGCCCGGAGAATCACTAAACCAATCCAGGTAGAACACCAAAAAGAAAGACCATTTTGTTCATCAACTACATAGTGTTATCACTCTGTCGCTGTTGTGGAAGTTGGAAACGTGTGCTCGAAAGGCCTACAGGCTAGCAGAATGTAGTCTCCCCCTTCCCAACCCCCTCCCCTGTGTCTACTCCTCCCCATTGTCCTGATCCCTGTGTCTACTCCTCCCCACTTTTTGGTGCACTGAAGTGTCGCTGAAGGCTGAAGCCGAGACCTCAGGTCGATGGAGATGCTCCAGTTTCACCACCACGGCTGCGACTCCAGCCACCTACATGTATTTCATAGCTACAATATTCTGTTCTCCAGGTTCGTGGTTTGTCGATAATAGAACAATCGGTAAAGAGAAAAGGACCTACATTGTACATGATATGGTCGGCCACACTTGAGACTGCGAGGATCAAAGGCAAGATATCATCACCGAGGTTGCATATGGACTCAGATTGGTAACTGGTGGTGTTAGTGGACAGTATAGCGTAACTTGTAGTTTCTTGGTCTTTCTCTTTGAGGTTGCATATGTTATTATTTTTGTGGTATTCTCTAGCTTCTGTTTGTTTTGCAGTTGTTCTTGTGCACCCCCCCCCCCTCCCCTTTTTCGATGCCTAGTTGCAACGCTGACGCCGAGACCTCTGGTCGGTTGAGTTGCTCCCAGCACCTCGGCACGTCGTCCCTACATCCCCTATGTTTTGTCCTTTTCCTTGTTTTTCTCTGTTCTCCACCTGTTTTATAGTGCGACAACGACGCACAAAACTGACAGGGATATTGAGACATGAGACATGAGACATGTGACGACCTGACACCTACATTGTACATGTACACTGTCGCTCCAACTTGCAAGACTACATTCTACAAAGCGAAAACCAACAACCTACCGACTTGGAAGGCTCAAGTTCCCAGTTGGAAGGTTCCAAGTTGGTAGGACCTTGGTGGACTATTCGTCATAACTAGTAACTTATACTGTAGTAGGTCCTTTTCTCTTCACGTATTGCTCAACATCCGCCAAATAATTTAATTTCCGAAAACTATCCGCCAAGACCTACAAAAGTACAACTTCTATTATTAGTCATGTACAGTGTACATGCACATGCACATATACGTGCTCGCAGTGTAGCTGCAGTGCCGGCATTCTAGCTAAATTGGGCATCGGCAAAGCAAAGTGCGGACCGACTGTTGTATTGACCAATGGACAGAAGCTGGGTATGAGTTGACAGCAAACAAGTCACCATGAAAGGCTAAGGCTAAGAGGCACTTTGCCTCACCTCCTCACCCGCTTCAGCCAGGCTCAGCTTTGAAATTGAACCATTGGTGGGAACAGATTGGGGGAAGACTACAATCACACAGCCAATCTCAAGACACGTACAGAAAAGAGGAATGCATTGTAAACAAAGTGCCTGAAGTCCTTTCTGCAATTAGTGTTCAATGCCTCAAAAAGGGCAGAGGGTACTACACAAGGCAGAACAACAGAGACCAAAAATCCTTCTCGTTACTCCGAGTTTCGTGTTTCAAAAACACTCATCAGACGATAAAGCTATTCGCTAGTTAAATAGGGTAATTGTAATGTAGGCTAAATCAGTGGAATACGATGTGAGCAAGAGGACACTTGCACTCCTATTACTCACATTGTATTCCAGCGCTGATGCTATCTCCTCAAGCTTCGTGGTTGTAGCACTGCTTTAGCCTACATTACAATTACCCTATTTAACTAGCGAATAGCTTTATCGTCTGATGAGTGTTTTTGAAACACGAATTCGGAAACTCGGAGTAACGAGAAGGATTTTTGGTCTCTGTTGTTCTGCCTTGTGAATGCAATGTACATGTACATGTACATGATGTACACAATAACACATGTACATGATTGCGGTACATGACACTGTGGTAACTACGATCGGTACGAGTCTCGTACATGTATAATTATGACTGTAGTATTGCACACTACAATGTCGTGTTGTACATGTGTGCTGCTCCTTGGTGTTGTTGATAGGAACGTCGCAATACAAGCAGGCCGTAGCATGCACCTTCTTCAAACGTGCCAGCGACCTGGTACAAGAATGGAAAATGAGGAAGATGAGGAGGAGGAAGGATCGAAAATTATCATTATAAAGAAAAAAATAGTAGCCTGTCAATGTTGTGCCCTGTTAGGCTGTTATCGCACATTCTGGCTGCCTATTATCTTGTTACAGTCGTGGGTAGTTTAGCCCTTGGCGGATTATGCCGGCATAATATTTGGCATAATCTTGGGATTTCGTCAAAAAATTATGCTCCGGCATAATACACGGGTTCCAACGTGTAAGGTCGGCATAATCTTTCGGTTTAGACCAGGGAGTCGTAAAATACGACTCCCTGGTTTAGACAAAAATTATTCTTAGGGCGTGGCCGTGTGTGTATGCGTGGTTTCTCAATCCTCTATGTACAGCGTGAATACATAGTGGAACCGAGCATAATTCAGCATAATTCAGCATATTTGTTGGCAAAATTGTGGCATAATCAAAAGCATAATTTGACGATTGGCCGAGCATAGTCCGCCAATGGCTAGGGTAGTTGCTTCAAAACTCATTTCCATGTGATTTCTTCTATTTGTTTTTTTAAAAGGTCATACGCAGAAATTCCAAGACAGGTAAACTAGTGTAGTATCCCTGCTTTACAGTTTACACATGACTAGTAGTACATGTATTTTGCATGACTCTTATTGTTTAGAAGAATACAGTACTTCCTACATTTACGATTGTTCTTCCATGATCCTTGCATGGCGCCACTACACACTGGAGAGTAGCTAGACCAACACTAATTATCAGTAGTCTTCATTGTTTCCAAATACAATACTTGTGCCGCTATGTTTCATTTGCAAGAGGTCCTTGTGCAGTTGTATGGACTTATCTTCACTGAGTCTGTGATATCAGTCTCATGCTCCAATGCTTCCTTTGTAGCACGGATGCGCGCTGGGAGTAATCAATGGCATTTCCAGGTTGCTTGCTACACTATCACATACATTCTTTAGCTGTTTTGCTGCCTGCTGCTTGTTTCCCGCAATAGACACCAGCTGAAGCTTCCTAGCTGGCCCCCTTGCCAACGGCCTTGTTAGATTCTATATAAGTTCTCTAGTTTTGCATCTCATAGGAGAGAGAGTCGTGGTTGAGAGAGAGCAAGTTCACTTTCACTTTGATATAAGATAACCTCCAGGCTGTGCCGGAGTAAGTTCAGATACGTTGGTTGACTGACTGTGGGTAGTAGCCTCCTAGCCTTAGATCACGCACGTTACATTGGCGGCAGCGGTGGTTCGATTTTATAATTGCTAGATTCGAACCCACCTATTATCCTGGTATCTGTATTGCATTGATGGCAGCGGCGCTACAGAATTGATGGCAGCGGTAAATTGTTTATTGGTATAACCGGTACCAGCATGGCCCAACCTGATGCGTCAGTCGCCGCTACTCCTTCGCCCGCCACGTCTCCCCCTAGCCCGAAATGATGACGGACAGCGTCTCTACCGATCAAGCTCCATGTCCAACGTAAGCTAATTCCCGATATGGCATTCTCTTTCCTGTCTTCCTTCAGTCTTTCTGTACTCCTCAGTCTTCCTTTATGCGAGTGAGTGAATCCAGTTTAGTCCGGTAGGCGTCCGATCATGGTGAGCCACGGTCTACCTAGCTAACCTGGGACAATGTGTGTGAGAATACCCTTGTGTACTCAGTTCGGCTTGGAACTGCGATTTGGCTGGCAGGTTGTGCCAGGGTTGTGCAGCAAGTGAACTGTGGTTTTTTCTAAGGTCCTATTTGGAGGACAATATTCCCTTTTTGACCCCGTGAGATGGTGAGAACCTGATGTGCTTCTATTTTGATTTCTTATCAGTTCAGTTCTTCTGTCTACTCTAAAAACGTAATCATTTCCGATATTATTTGCCATATTCCGGTTGACGCTCTGCAAGTAATACACTATCTACTATGACGTTCACACCGCCTCCTATAATCTGCCGCTGAGCTCGAGCTACTACTACTTCTACTCCTACTAGTGTCAGTTGTCACCCTTTCGTCCGAATATCAAGCACTCTGTTCAAAGATTCAAGAATACATGTACGTGACGTGAATGCAAGTTAGTTGTCCAGTCCACCTACTGACAGTGCCTTAGTACTGTTCATCATACATCATCGAACTCGCTGTCAAATCACGAGGGCGTGATTTAGTGTAGGAAGGGAGGGTGTAGTATCCCTGCTTTACAGTTTACACATGACTAGTAGTACATGTATTTTGCATGACTCTTATTGTTTAGAAGAATACAGTACTTCCTACATTTACGATTGTTCTTCCATGATCCTTGCATGGCGCCACTACACACTGGAGAGTAGCTAGACCAACACTAATTATCAGTAGTCTTCATTGTTTCCAAATACAATACTTGTGCCGCTATGTTTCATTTGCAAGAGGTCCTTGTGCAGTTGTATGGACTTATCTTCACTGTGATATCAGTCTCATGCTCCAATGCTTCCTTTGTAGCACGGATGCGCGCTGGGAGTAATCAATGGCATTTCCAGGTTGCTTGCTACACTATCACATACATTCTTTAGCTGTTTTGCTGCCTGCTGCTTGTTTCCCACAATAGACACCAGCTGAAGCTTCCTAGCTGGCCCCCTTGCCAACGGCCTTGTTAGATTCTATATAAGTTCTCTAGTTTTGCATCTCATAGGAGAGAGAGTCGTGGTTGAGAGAGAGCAAGTTCACTTTCACTTTGATATAAGATAACCTCCAGGCCGTGCCGGAGTAAGTTCAGATACGTTGGTTGACTGACTGTGGGTAGTAGCCTCCTAGCCTTAGATCACGCACGTTACACTAGTATACATGTACATGTACGTGGTCCTTGGCTTTTCGAATACGAATAAGATTGTCTCCGAGTCGCCCCACCACTGAAGAAGCTGCACATTTGAGATGTGCTTACTGCAACAGCACTGCCGAGACACGCCCAGGATGGACCGCACACGGAGACGCGGGGGATGTCCTAAGGAGTCCAACACTCTGACCCATACAGCAAGAGCAATGCATGTATGTATCATACTATGTACACTATTTAGGGTTTGCTCCCCACACCGGAGCTCGCGCTATTCCGCCGACTTTACTTGACACTTGACTGACGCACGACTGCCATCCAGGGCACACGAGAAGTCCATCGAACCTTCGACTCGGCAAACCTGCAAGAAAGCACCACTCCCTGCTCAATACACAGTGTTTCGGGGAATTCACCCTCATCAGTTGAGCTTGAGTCGGCTGAGGAAGATTGTGCCTGAAGAGCACCACTTATATAGTGCTCTTCAGGCACAAACATCACCAGGGATACAAACTTACAGAGACGCTCCATTTCCAGCGCGACAAACACCTCGTGAACACCAGAAAGCAGCGTGAGTCAGTGTCGCTCCTGGACGGTGAGACCAGACGTTGAGGACCCTCGGTCATTCGCAACGCTGTCACCTCCAAACCAACTACATGTAGTCGCAAGCCCGCGCTGGGCACAACAGTACGAAGTAGTGGTTGCGACTTCGGCGATGATTTGTAAGAAAGGGTTTCAAGCAAACCCTATCCTAAACCCTAATATACAGTGGTTGCGACTTCGGCGATGATTTGTAAGAAAGGGTTTCAAGCAAACCCTTTCTTACAAATCATCGCCGAAGTCGCAACCACTACTTCGTACTATGTATTATTCATTATTTTACTTCGCAAAGTAAAACGGCGGGATCATTGCCCAATGGTATCCGGTCAGTTAGGCGCG
>NC_088643.1:51034936-51038782 GCF_964019385.1 Sycon ciliatum
AAGTGACTTCCACTAGTCCGGTAGTACAGTCATGCTCTGTTCTGCTAGCATCCCAGCTACAGTACATGACCATGCTATTGTAATTTGGGTCGTCCGTAAATATGGGTACGGGGCTTGGTGAGAACCCTGCATTATGCGCATACCTCAGCAGATGTACTGTAAGGCTAGTAATGTTAACGAACATTTAATTCTAACGATTTAACGAATTTTAAAAAATACTTTAACATTTGATGTCGTTATGTACGAAACGATATGTGCCTGTACAGTCATTTGCCAGTTTTGAGACGGAATTCGTTAGAATTTCACCCCGCTAACGCACAAAAATCTGGAGATCGTTATCTTTAATTGACGTTGAAATATCAGGTCTTACAGTACATTGACAGGTGCTGGTGTGCCCATACTGTAGTGTATGCCAGCACGTTACCAGCTGGGCTTTTTTTTAGACCTGCCGTGAAATTAACACCCTGTCCATCATTTCACTTGGAATGCTAGTCATAGTTCTGTTCAGCTCTCCCGCACTTTGTCCAACTACGTTGTCACATACGCGTGCGCGCACGTACACACACACACACACACACACACGCATACCTACATACCCGCCCACATGGATGCATGCACAAATCACAGCAGCCATGCATGTTTGTGATGTGCTTCCGTAAAAGAACGGTTCAGCTCCGAGTCAGTGGAATGCACATGCCCGTCCAGGTTTGTGCGTGTGTGCATGGATATGACATGTAATGTATGCGTGTGCACATGCACACTCGATGTCATGCTTAGTGGGTAGCTTGTTCTTTTAATTCAGCAATGCATGTTGCACTGCGATTTTCAAATGTCGTAGGAATGCCCCACACCCAGCTGCTGATCTATGCGTCTAAGCCTGACACCAGCAGAGCATCTCCGCAAGAACGGCACTCGCTTGAGGATTTCTGTGGACTAGACTACGGCCGGCCGCTCGAGGGAGAAGCCAACGCGCTGACGGTGATAACTGCTCACATATCCTACACATTCGCCTTCAAAGTCTTGCTGGACCTAGAGCGCTGGACTCGTATACTGAAGCGGGAGCTTGGATCAGGTGAGCCGTACGCGGGGGGTCGTATTGCCGGAGGGTTGGCAACAACACTTCTCTGTGTTCACGGAGCTGCATGCAGTTTCGTAATGGCAATGACAGCGGAGGCAATGCCATTCAGTCGTCAGCTGCCAGTTGATCAGAGTGTTTGGCATGCAGTTACTTGGCAAGTTCAAAGGCTTGCTATCCACCATCGTATTCCGGGGGTACTGATCGGTGTGTTTCTTTCTCGGCCGTTTCTCTCTGTTGCCTACTGTGCATAGAATGGATGTTTGATGTAAAGGTGCTTCCAACCCAGAACAAAATCAAGGCAGGAGAGGCGACACTGCGTTTCTTCCCATCGTACTTCAGCTTAACGTCAGGCAACCCATGCGCCTGTCTCGGGTACTGGATGCACAATCAGCTACGGAGATACGGAGGCTCTTCTGGATTCTCCTTTGAGGCTGGCTCGAAGTGTTATGGTGAGGATGGCAGGAATTTCACACAAGCCAATTCTATATTGTATGATGTGCGTACACGCGCGCGTGTGCGTGCGTGTGTGTGTGTGTGTGTTGCCTAATTCCAATGTATGAGCTGCATCTGTACATTGATACTTGAGGGTGGTTGTGCCCCTGCAGGTGTGGAAATTCAGTCTGAATGTCTCATGCCAACCATAGAAGTTTTATATATTTGTCTACTGTAAATATACAAAATTTTGGCGCTGCAAAATTTCGGCACTTCACGATTTTTGACATTTCGGCGGCGATTTATTTTCGGCGTGGGGTAGAGGGCATGGTATAGTGCGACAGATGCTGTGAATTTTTTTATCGGCGTTTTAATTTCGGCGTTTCGGGTCGGTGCCGAATATAGCCGAAATTAAATAGCTGCCGAAAATTTGTATATTTACAGTATACTATAGTAAATTGTCATATTCTTGATCGGTCTGTTCTTGTTCTTGGCAATGTTTTCGGTTGGAAATCAGGTGGCGAAGGTGTGTATAGACTGGAGAGCAAGCATGGAGCTAAAATTAAGGACCTCTTTGACCGTGTGGCCAACAATCGTCCATTGCCAGACCCGCTAAAAATGTCAATGTCTTCAGCGCGTGAGCGCAGCAGCATGGGCAGTGACTCCGCACCGGAAACATCACCAGTGGGTCATCCGGCTGTACTCGTGTCGTCAAATGCCCGCAGCGTGCAGCGAGCCAGTGACTCTTCAGAGCTGTACACGTTACCGCCAACAATGGCCGCCGCCGCCGGTGGCAACAGCAGTCGAACTAGCAGCTCATCCATAGAACACCGCCAGTCGCCGATGACACCAAATAACTCCTACCAGCCAGTTCCCAGCGCTACATCTCCTGTGACGCCCGTCACGGCAGACCTGAACATGGACCGACCACCGATGGCTGTGCCATCAGCGTCACTGCAAACGGCACCGCAACCCGAAGGTCATTACGAGAACATGGGCGATGGCGGTAGCAACACCTACGCATACGTTCCCATTAAAATACAGCCGAGAAGCATACCAGACGCAGTAAGTGACCGTCCCAGTGTGCATGTGTGTGTGGTGTGTATGTGTGTGTGTGTGTGTGTGTGTGTGTGTGTGTGTGTGTGTGTGTGTGTGTGTGTGTGTGTGTGTGTGTGTGTGTGTGTGTGTGTGTGTGTGTGTGTGTGTGTGTGTGTGTGTGTGTGTGTGTGTGTGTGTGTGCCAGAAAAAGTCACTTCAAACAGCTGTGTGGTGGATACCAGGCTAAAAATAGTGGCGGTCAATTCATCAGCCTTGCAAGCTGTTGAATGGTGTAATAAAATAATCCCAGCACAAGTTACTATGTCTAACATAGCTGTTCGCTATCATCGCTTCCGCGATGGGCATGTCTGAGGTCTGAGGTGTGTGTGTGTGTGTGTGTGTGTGTGTGTGTGTGTGTGTGTGTGTGTGTGTGTGTGTGTGTGTGTGTGTGTGTGTGTGGTGTGTGTGTGTGTGTGTGTGTGTGTGTGTGTGTGTGTGTGTGTGTGTGTGTGTGTGTGTAAGTAGGGATTCACTGGCCATAAAAAGCCACTTCATAGCTGTGTGGTGTAGACCAGGCTGAATAGTGGCGGCCAATTCTTCAGCCTTGCAAGCTGTTGAATGGTGCAATCCCAGCACAAGTTGCTATGGCTTCTGCTGTAGCATCGCTATCATCGCCTCCGGTGATGGGCGTCCAATGGTCCAATGGTTGTGTGTGTGTGTGTGTGTGTGTGTGTGTGTGTGTGTGTGTGTGTGTGTGTGTGTGTGTGTGTGTGTGTGCGGGTGTGTGTGTGTAGTGTGTGTGTGTGTGTATGTGTGTGTGTATGTGTGTGTGGTGCGTGTGTGTGTGTGCGCGCGCGCACGCGCGTGTGTGTGTGTATGTGCTGCTGCTGCTGCTGCATGACTGGAATACCCAGCTCAAGTGAGCATGCCAATGTCATAAGTACAGTCCAAAGCGGTTAGTTAGTACCGGGTGTAGGATAAACTCATGATTGTGCAGTACGTACCTTTTGCAGTTGATGTAAAATTGGCACTGTTGATTGCAGCATGGGTGTAGTAATCACTTCCGCAAGGAAGTACATTTTCCGTGTTCCCTTGTGGGTACGTCTTATCAGGTTTTGACTGTAAGCGCGCCCAGCAAGCAGGTCAAAGGTCAGAAGGTAGTAGACAAAATAATGTAAGACCTGGACTTCTATCAAGGACGTATATCTATCGTTGCAATGACTCGAAGTTCAATCACTAGAATACTGTTCTCTGATACCGTAATACCTGGTATGAATTATGTGTGTATATATTTAAAA
>NC_088643.1:51038982-51043982 GCF_964019385.1 Sycon ciliatum
CATAGTTGCTAGACTGCGACACTTCAGACCAGGTACTATTAGAGCCGCTAATGGACGACGAGCTATTTTCCGCTATCCGGAGCTCAAGCATTTGAGCCGCTAAATGGACGAGACTCCTGGGGTAAAGGATGCAGAGAATGAGGAGAAAACACTCGTATGGAGCAGGGAGTAGGTATTGTACTACTTCCTGGTATGGAGCACTGAGAAGCGGTAAGTCTTAGGGCAATTCTTAGCCAGTAATTACTTTCTCGCCATAATTATGTTCTCGTTTTTCGTGTCTTCTGTAATGCCAGTACACTAGCAGTACGACTACACTGTAGGCGAGAGTCCATAAGCCAGAGTGTGCAGCTCTCCATCTCTGCAGCATAAACAAATTAATGACAAATTTCCTTTGCCTAAGGGCTGGGTTCCACTGCCGCTCCGCCGCACATCATCCACGGCATGAAACGTCATCATTACGAGCTGGTCCAGCGAGGCCGCGGCTCATCACCAGCTTTCGCTTCGCTGCTTGATATAGAAAATGCAAGCCGCGGTCACGGCTTGCATTGTTTCCCGCACTTAATTGTTTTATTCGGGGGAATTTTAATTCGTTGCACAGGCCAGAACACGAGGATTTTTTTGGATTTCACGCGCGCGCAGGCTAAATGTCATCAAAAAACGTCGAGCACGATCGCGGTACCGTGAATGGCGAGTGTCACTGGAACCACGCCGCTCTGCTGCATGCAGCCAAGTATCGTGGAGCAGCGGAGCTGCGGAGCTGCAGTGGAACCCGACCCTAACCAAATTTATAGCAATTTGAAAATGTTTGACAATTTTTCATAAAAAACTTGACAACATTGTTCTTCTGTAGAGTGCCGCTGGCAACTCCATTGATGAACTTCATCAATGAGCGCAGGGATAAAGTTTAGAAACCCTTCGAGCGAGAACGTGTTTTCAAAAAGGAAGCACAAATATAGTATGGCCCCATCAAAGCCACTCGCTGACTACTTACCAGTAAAATGGGGTTGGACGGTTGTCAGATTAGCTGACATGTTTTCTGCCAACACAACCATAAGCAGTTGTCAACTCTCAAGACTAAAAGAGCTTGCGAAGAAAGTGAGAAACCTTGGCTATGAAAGCACATGAAGCGTCAGAACATAATGGAGCAAACTTGGACCTAGATTACCAGTGTCTGCTCCAGAGCCAGGTCAGTGGCCCTGTTTGTGAGTACTTGGACCTTTTGGAAAAAGAACACTGGGTTACCTGCGACCCGGTCGGAAGTCCTGTCGAGTACTATACTTTTTTATACTTCGAGGGTATACCGCCACTGACAGGCTGCATACAATAGGTTCAAGCTAAAGTACCGTATCACCATGGTAATTACCTGGAAATTCGGTGTGTTTTCTACGTTTTTGTTAAAAAAGCAGCAATGTGCCACAGAAATTACCATGGTGATAGAGTAGATGACCGTGTGAAGCGGTGTGAGATGCAGCAAAGGTGAGCCTGTTATTGCGAGTCTATGCCCTAAACAATAAACTTTGCCGTGGGATGATTCTCTTTGGGATGCACACTCTGGTTAATGTACTCTTGGTGGCAGCATTCTGGTGCCAAAGATGATATTTTTTCAGAAAAATAAGCACTAGAGAAATGGAGTGGGAGTAACCTGAATTATTCTATTAGCAGAGCTGCAATGCTTGGGATATGAGATTATTCCCGTACCTATGCAAAAGACGCTATTCAGTTGTACTTTAGTAGCATCTGGCTCTAGCCAGTATCCACACCGCTGTAATTCGGTGCGTGTCACGGTGCCTGGTAGGGTGGTTCACATGGCATGCCATGGTTGGTGCAGTATCCCGTATGTGTCCCGTACCGTAATTCGAGTATGCGGTGCGCACCGTAGCATAGATGTATCTGGAGCGCTGTACGAGCTAAGATGTCGGGGCAAATATGGGGACATTCACAACATGCAATGTGAATATGCACGTCAGTTTCGTTTTAAGAAGTGGGTTTGACGGAGTAAGAAAAGGCCCCAGCTTTGGCTGCTGCATGCTAGTCCAGTGGGTACCAATCTCCTGCCATCGGCCGAGTGCTGATGGAACGGAGTAGAAGAAAAAGAAAGAAGAATATTGCGCTCAAGAATACAATTTCGGTAAGGGATATACAGTAAAACCTGTAACTAAAGACCACCGTCACTAGCGACCAGCCTGGTACTACCAGCCACTTCGCCAGGCACGGAAGGTCTCACATTCAAAATGCACTGTGACTAGCGACTACCTTCTGAACGCGACCAGCGACCGCCTTTTCCTGTCCCAAACACAATTTTTGACCCGTAACTAGCGACCGCGATGTAGGAAATCAAATGTTGCTCGAAGCTCCTTCTTGAAATTTTACTGATTTTCCATGGTCCTGAAAAGAATCTTTCGATACTACAGCTGAACAAATGAATGCAGGTAATTTGGGCTGTGGAGTCGGTGTGGACTGCACTACACCTGTCAAAATTTCAAGCGCTGTCGAGAAAAAACATGATAGGAAACGTCTTGGAGAGCGCATCGAAAGCGCTCTCTGATCGATGTTACTACTCGGAGGAGAAACGAAGACTGGGCGGCTCTGTCACCCCAGTCATACAGACGGATCGACGATGGCATCAAGGAATCTAGAAACAAAGCAGCACCACAAGGTCCTGATGCTGAAGGATCGCGTTCAAGCAATCGAGAAGTCACAACAAGGACAGTCGGTATGATTGATCGCATGAACAAATTTGAAGCCCAGCGCGAAACGAAACTTCCCCAGGGAACGTTTGACTCCTGGCTTCAGAAGTAGCAGCTGAATTTGAAGTCTGCAAAAAAGTAATCTTCTCTCTCTCTCTCTCTCCATCTCTCTGTCTTTCTGACATTGCGCAAGTCCTGGGGAATTGTATTAGCTGCATTTTGACATACATATCATATAATGGGATCCACATATGGTCACGCGGTGCAAACCTCTAACTAAAGACCACCTGCTACTAAAGACCGCTTTTGCTGGCACCAAGGGGTGGTATATAGTCACAGGTTTTACTGTGCCGGTAAGTGGATAGCTAACTAAAATAATTAGCCGTATGGTTTAGAAATAGTGGTGGCGACTCTGGATGGCAGTCGTGAGTCCGTCAAGTGTCAAGTCGACGGAATAGCGCGAGCTCCAGTGTGGGGAGCAAACCCATTCCTAGGTTAGCATCCCCCCACCTCACAACAGAGCAACCGAGTTTTGGATTAAGCTGGGAGTGCCGATTCGAGCAACTGGTATGATGGCTCTGCTTGGAGCCACTAGATGGCTCGCAGCTGAGCCGGCAAATGACTCGGCTTGGAGCCGTCAAATGACTCCGCATGGAGCCACAGAATGACTTCGCATGGAGCCGCCGAATGACTCTGCATGGAGCCGCCGAATGACCCCGCATGGAGCCGCCAAATGACCCCGCATGGAGCCGCAAATTGACTCCGCATGGAGCCGCCAATGACTCCGCATGGGGCCGCCAATGACTCCGCTTGGAGCCGCCAATGACTCCGCATGGAGCCGCCAATGACTCCACATGAAGCGGCCAATGACTCCGCATGGAGCCGCCAATGACTCTGAGTAGAGCCGCCAATGACTCTGAGTAGAGCCGCCAATGACTCTGAGTAGAGCCTCCAAATGCTAATATATTGGTATGCATAACCAGTTGAGAGCATATATTCCATAAATCGGCACTCCCGGAGCGGATCACAAAGTGCAGCTACCCGTGCAATCTGTAAGTGGTGCAAGCTAGGTCAAGACTGTCAGAACTTGATATCATGGGCTGAGGCCATTGCCGCAGCCACCCATACTTTGGCTGCAGGTGGCGTCCGAATGTTACTCGGGCAGACATCGCTTTCCACCTTCCCGCCTCTCTGAATATCGAGTCCCGCAGCTGATTCGAAACGAGTGGCCGGTGTACAACGCCAGGCCAAAGCCACAACTGATGAGCAATATCCTCGCAGTTGCTGTAAATGCCCATCGATTGGCATTCGCAGCTGATGGCGCTAGTTTTCCCAGGTGCTGCGGGCTGCCACAATTGCAAACAAACCTTTGCGATTGCTGCTCTGCTTGATTGACTGTCCATCGCCCTATCCCCGGTCGCAATTGTACGAGCACCGGCCAAGTGCACCACTTGCATCAGTGAATACCAGCAAGTCGGGGGACGGCGTCCATTTAGGGTGTAGGAAGAAGGACCGGCCGTTCCGCTAATCCAGGAGCTCAGGCCATCAGCGAAGATCTTTGAGGCACTCTTTGGAGAGCTTGATCAGGTAACACGGCTGCCGGTACCAGTTGGCAAGTGACCACAATCTGCAAATTGCATCCAGGGGCTATCACTCTTGTAGCAAACGGGAGCTTTCCCAGAAGAGACTCGAGTTGACATTGGGTAGTTGAAGCTGTGTGAAGAGTGGCCCGAAGGAGATCACGAAGCTCGGCAAGTTCGTCCATAGGCATACTGATGTTAGCGCGGCGGGTGTCCAGGATGACGCCGATAAACATTAGGACGTGGGCTGGACCCTCCACTTTTGCTGACGCCAGAGAAAACACCGAGGTATGTAAACGCGCGGCGCCGAGTAGCGAGTTGCTGGCGAGCTAACACAGGCCCAGAGCATGCATTGAGGAAGCACTTTTACTGACGCCAGAAAAACACCGAGGTATGTAAACGCGCGGCGCCGAGTAGCGAGTTGCTGGCGAGCTAACACAAGTTCAGAGCATGCATGGAGACAGAAACGTTAGTCGAGGTACTCCCCGTAATGGGATGATGCCAATAACGTCAGGACTTGAGCAGGACCCTCCACTTTTGCTGGGGCCAGAGAAACATCGAAGTATGTAAACGCTCGGAGCAGAATAGCGAATTGCTGGCAAGCTAACACAAGTCCAGAGCATGCACTGAGGAAGTAACGTTAGTTGAGGTATCCCCCGTAATGCAACAGGCGTGTGAGTGCGAACTGCTAGCACATAATCCATTCACTGGCGGATGCAACAGAGTTCCATAT
>NC_088643.1:51048982-51078982 GCF_964019385.1 Sycon ciliatum
TCTCACAATGATGATATAGGTCGTGCCCAGCATCACAATGCCCAACATTATAAATGACTGTTTTTTTCTTCCTGAGGGGCTAGATGAAAATGTGGCTAGACTGCCGATGGCAACCAACAGGCTCAAGGCTGTGTTGAGACTTCGTGTTTGCGACCCGAGTCAATTGTTTACTCACCATGACTAGGCATCGCATTGGGCATCGTATGACCATTTTTATATGTCACTGTTCTTAGTCGCACCGGGGGCGCATGCCCGTTTTCAGGAGACTTATCAAAACACATTAGCCCTGTGCCCTGAAGGTTAGGCCTATTGTTAGTCTGAATAGTCCTGGCTACTATCCCGCTAAGTTCATTGACTTTCTACTGAACCTGTATGTACGTGAGGAAAGTACTGTTCTGGCCTGAACTACGGATTTCATCAACTTGGTAGGAGGTTTGCCTGTGCGGGACGATCATTTATTTTTGAGTACAGATGTGACCAGCCTTTACACCAACATCCCCAACGAGCTCGGTCACGTGGCATTGTCGTGGTATATCACACACAGGTATACAAGGTGGATGCCCCCGGCCCTTCGTACACGGTTAACAACAGCAGTGACTTCCTTGATGTCAGTCATTCGGAAGACTAACGGGTTCGTGTACGATAACGATTTGTTTCCGCAGATCCAAGGGACTGCCATGGGTTCGCCTGCAGCAGTGGTCTATGCCGACATTGTTATGCTGTATTTGGAGAATCGGTACATTTTGCCGATCTTAGAGGGGGAGGGTTTAGAGGTTCAGGTTTATAGACGCTTTATCAGTGACATTTTTGTTTCATTGCATGGTTGCGAAGGTCAAGTTCAGCGCGCTTTAGACAGGATTAATAAGTGTTCGGCCCTCGAGTTTGCGCATGAACTGGCACATGATGGCATTGATTTCCTGGACACCACAGTTTTCCGTAGTAAGGGCTACATGGCGGTGAAGCCTCATTTCAAGGTCACCAATCGTTTCCTGTATCTGCTTGCCGGTAGTAACCACCCCCGTAGTATGGGTAAAGGTGTGATCACTGGGGAGTTGATCCGTATCCGTCGGTCTTCGACCCTTGACCACCACTACGAAGCTGCTGCCGAGCAGGCGAAGCAGACTTTCCAGGCCCGTGTATACAAGAGCTCCATCTTTCATCTTTCAAACCGTACACCAGGCATGCAAGGCCGGCACAGCTGGGGTGGCTGGGGCGGCCTTAGCCGCCCCACATTTTTGGCCGTTTTTTTGTTCTTGTTTTTTTAGCACACTGCAACAAAGCGCGATGATCGCAGCTCAGCTCAAACGTGGCAAATAATGAAGAATCCTTGTGTATCAAGGTCAAGGTGTGTGTGTGTGTGTGTGTGTGCCTGTGTGTGTGTGTGTGTGTGTGTGTGTGTGTGCCTGTGTGTGTACGTGCCTGTGTGTGTACGTGCCTGTGACGTGTACAGCCGGTGTGTGCACACCGCTAGCTAAACCGACCAACGGCTACTCCCAGGGCACAAACTATTCTGCTGGAGGCAGCGTCGTCTTCGGCTGAAATTCCGGATACAACCTGCAGGGAAGCATTGTGCGCATCTGCCAGATTGACGGTTCCTGGAGTGGGGCAGCTGCCTCATGTAATCGTAAGTTGAATTTCAAGAGAGCCAATATATCCCTCTTGTGTAGAGAAGCTTCAGGCTTGTAGGAAGGCAGATTCTGGTGGCGTTCATCTTTCCTATTTACAGAGCATGTAATAGTCTGGGTGTTACCTGCCACTTTTCATCATCACAAATGATGATCGTGCTAATCACAGGACCCAGGACCAGTCGGGCATCTCAGCCTGAGTCCTTAGGAAATACTTGGTCCGTTTCATCGCAATTGTCGCTTATCTATCGCAACTAAAAACAGGAGTTTTTTTACCGCTCTGTAAAATTTCCAATACGCATAGTGAAGAAGCATGATACAGGATTTCTGTCCGCCACAAGAAATAAATTCAGCGATGGAATCTGATGAAGCAAGTCGAAGAAAGGAAGCAAGGTTAAAAAAAATGTACAAAAGAAAACAGCGACGGAGCGCCTTCTTGCACTCACGCTTTAGTTTATCCGACTCTGGCTCTGTATCACTCGAGCTGATGCCACTTGAGCTGACATTCACTGGTGTGTATAGCTGCTGGCGTAGAGTACCGTATTCACTGGTGTGTATAGCTGCTGGCGTAGAGCACCGTATCTCTTTCTTTCTCCGCTTGGCGTATAGCAGCGATGGGAAAGGAACAGTCGCGGCTGTCACTTTGGCACTTGGAGGAACGTGGGCAGCGTGACCCGTCTGTCACTACAGTATTGTGTGTTCAACAATGTTTTTGAATCAGGCACACATCCCTCACCAGACAGCTGTCATACGCTCTGCTGGATACGCTGACCACGACTCTTGTACTGCAGGAGCCAGGTCGGACAATGTCTTCTTTGCCACCATCTCGCCATCAGTTTGCAGGCTTGCAAAGAATACCAGGTCATTGCTGTTCAAACATTGCAGTTCAAACAACTCAGCTGGCTGGCCTGGCCGTGACTGTCACGCTCTCCAGGTCAGGATGTCGATTTCCCCTGCTACAGTTCCGGTCTTTGAGCTGCGCTTGGCTTTTCGCTGCAGTGAATGTGTGCATTCACTGCAGCGAAAAGTTTCCCACTTTCCCATCAAAATTGTATGAATCGCGATGCCACTGGCGCTAGTCGCGATGGTTTTTTTCTTTCTGGTCTCCTTTGATCTTGCCATCACAACCTCCCAAACGAATATGAGTTAGATATTGAGATCGGACTGGATTTTACCTGTCAAAAGGTGCGTGGGAGATAAGCGACAATTGCGATGAAACGGACCAAGTATGTTATACTTGTAGGTGTATGGTTAGGGTGTTTCACCGGGTAGAGTCGACGGTTTCAAATAGGACACAGGTTGCAAACCGGAACGGACTCAATATTCACTTTCTCTCTTGGTATTTTGATTAGAAAACATATGTCACAGTGAGACTACGATGTGTTATACTCCGAGCCAATATTTCATGGCTCTGCGATGACCAGACGCGCCATACCAAGCAGGTGAGTTTTTGACGTGTTGCTTCGCACTGCGACTTGAGTTTTACGACTTTCAAAAAATCAACTTCTTGTCGCAGGTAAACAGCGGCTCGCCTCTTGCCAATAAAGCACCGCATACCAATCAAAACTAATGGAAGCACACACAAGGCTTATTGTTACTCTGTACTGGCCGTCGTGGAGCGATAGCAATTACCTAATTTCAGACCCAGAGTGAATTTGACGTGCACTCTAAAACGTGTCCGGTTTGGAGCCACCTCTGATTTGAACTTTTTTGAAGCGAAAAATTGGGCAACTTGGAGGCAATGGGTCAACACAAAGGAGTGGCTCAGTTCGATTGACTCTGGCCCCAGAGCAAACTTCAACATGCCAGTTTCCTTCCACAAACATATTTCGAGTGAAAAATCAACGCTGATGATCGGTTTGGGTCTATACAAATTTGGCTGTCAAGGCGTTCCGGTATCGAACCGTCTACTCTACCAGAACGCTGAGTTGTTGGCATAAGCCGGTAACTTTTGTCGAGCCTGTTTTAGGCTACCACCTCCTCCAAATATGCTAATATCTCTTGACTGTACAAAAGATGTGCCGAGCAGACACTTTCTTCATCTCTTGACTGCTTTGTGTGTTGTGTGTATGGGTACGTGTATCCAGCCATTCAACTGCAGTGCCAGTCTGGCTACCTGCCCTGCCTGCGTTCCAGTGGCTGTATCCTGCCATCACAGCACTGCGACGGTGTTTGGTACGACTGTGCTGATGGCTCTGATGCACAGTACTGCCAGCCAGGCAAGGTCACACCAGCTCCAGGTAAGCACCAGCAGCAGTGTGCTGATGGCTCTGATGCACAGTACTGCCCAGGCAAGGTCACACCAGCTCCAGGTAAGCACCAGCAGCAGTGTGCTGATGGCTCTGATGCACAGTACTGCCAGCCAGGCAAGGTCACACCAGCTCCAGGTAAGCACCAGCAGCAGTGTGCTGATGGCTCTGATGCACAGTACTGCCAGCCAGGCAAGGTCACACCAGCTCCAGGTAAGCACCAGCAGCAGTGTGCTGATGGCTCTGATGCACAGTACTGCCAGCCAGGCAAGGTCACACCAGCTCCAGGTAAGCACCAGCAGCAGTGTGCTGATGGCTCTGATGCACAGTACTGCCAGCCAGGCAAGGTCACACCAGCTCCAGGTAAGCACCAGCAGCAGTGTGCTGATGGCTCTGATGCACAGTACTGCCAGCCAGGCAAGGTCACACCAGCTCCAGGTAAGCACCAGCAGCAGTGTGCTGATGGCTCTGATGCACAGTACTGCCAGCCAGGCAAGGTCACACCAGCTCCAGGTAAGCACCAGCAGCAGTGTGCTGATGGCTGTGATGCACAGTACTGCCAGCCAGGCAAGGTCACACCAGCTCCAGGTAAGCACCAGCAGCAGCAGCACTCATAGTAGTGCCATGACTTCTATTATTATTACAGGGTGCGACAGAGCTCTCGGCCATTGAAGAAAATGTTGAGTCACCTCCACCACCACACTGCGCTCTTTAGCCGACTAGACCCTCCTGCACACCACCATCACCATTGCGAGGACACTTCCGTAGACGATATTGATTAACTCCTTTAGACAGCTGTGGGTGATAACGCGGGAAAAGGAAAGTGTGAAGTACTGTTGACGCGCATTGGACATGCATGCAGCGTCGGATATTCGGCGCGGAAAATCGATCACTATTCAATGCAGAAATAACGTGCCAGAATCAGAGTACTATGTAGCTAGTAGTGAGAGTCTGTGTACTAGTATTGCAGTTGTCCGAGCGCCATGAAGGCCTGCGAACGCACCTCACGACCCGCCGACGTTGACAGCCACAGCAGCCCCTGGGGCATGACACTGTACTGCTCGCCCGTCGCGCCAAGACGCTTGGCAGTCACTAGGCTTCATGCCACCGATGTTGTCCGCAAGCTACCTTGTTATCTGCCCATCACCCACTGCCGCTGACACGCTGGGAGGCCCCGCGGCATTCGCCCAGTATATCGTCGTCAGAGCTGTGTCGACGGTACAATAACGCTGGTAGAAACAAACAGTTGGTCGTATGGTATTGCGTCCTCCGGATTGTCCCTTGACTCGTCTTGTCCCTCTTCTTGCTCTGACGCTAATGACTTCTATTACAAGCAAAATGTAGAGCCAGGGGCGTACACCGCTCGCCTCTAGGAGTGGTTCCCATGCAAACTGATCAACCAACATAATTCCACACGGCTAGTGCTCTTATAGGTATCCGATGGAGTTTCTGCATAAACTGCTGGATAATGTCACTGCTACGCATATTTGATTCAAAAAGACTGAACTTTGCCAAGGCATTTTTTATGGATGTTTTGTTCAGCGGGACGATTTCATGTTATGCCGTGAAACGAGTCGCTGAAGCACATCCACACGCTCAGTCTTGAGTCGGGTTATATTCTCGGGAGGACTGCGGTAAAGCTGCCCAAACTTCGAATCACCTGGAGCAAACATTACACAGGGCAAGCAGAAGCCACCATGGAACGCCGGTCAAAAAACTACCCAGGGAAACTCCTCCAACCAGGATAGTTGAAAGCGGCGCTGTTTGCCACCCGTCTGGACACGCACAGGAAACGAAATCCTTCGCCTTCAGTGCAGCTAGTGGCGCACAATGATTGTCAATGACGGAAATCTTTTCCATGTATGGCAAATTTCGGAGGAATCAGGGATTCCACCGTGGAGGTACACTTTCAGAATATCCTTTCCAACACACTCCAATGTCACTGAACTAAGTCTTGGATGATCCAGCAGCTTCCAACAACGGTCGCTCTACAGCTTCGCCGACGATTCCGTCCTCTGTGCTGCTCGTTGCAGACTCCACTTGGAAGTCAGGTGCGTCCGCAATCTCATCTATCGCTTGACCTTCGTCACTGGCTACACGCTTTGCCTCCTGCTCAAAATAGCTCTGAATAGAGCGCTGGCCCTCTGGATGTCGACTCTTCATTTTTCTTTTCCACAAAGCGAAAGCGTCGTCAAAAATGTAATCAACTTTGTCGAAACAAACTGCAAAGGAAATGACTCTGAGATCGAGGAATCGCTGTAACTCGTATGTAGAGACTTCGTTGCACCCAGTAAGTTCAGTAGATCTACGCTGTGTCACAAAAATGCCTCAGCAGCACTTTTACACCTTGCCTTGTCACCGTCCTCGGACGGTCAGGCGGACTGCAGGCGACTACGCCGCCTAGGCATGCATGCACTGCATGCACGCTGGGCCTTGATCAAAACATTCTCCGTAGATCTACCCACATCGAAATTATTTTACTGGTTCCCGGGCATCCCGGGAACCGCCCTATGTACGCCCCTGAGAGCTACTGTTGACCGCTATTCACTGCTGTATTTATTTTATTACTTTGCATGGCCATGTTGAGGCAGTCTTCGCATCAATTTCCTTTACACAATGCGTGTACTACAATGTATTCAAAACCAACGTCTGTGCCACGCACACATACGCAAACGTTTTAGGGATGAAACGAGTATATCGAATACTCGAGCGCTTGCTCGAAAATTCGAAAGGAGTGAGGACTCGTGTCGCAAAACACTCAAAGTATCTTGTGCACAGTGTACTGTTTGCTTGTACATCAAGCACGTCTGTTACTCTGACCAGTACTGATAACCCATGCAAGTGTGAAATTATTACTTGTCCCTACTTACCAACAAAAGACGTAGTTCAGACTATTTCCTGCACTAGGCTGCATGCAAGACTACATGTGTATCAGGTGTAATACGTTCAGTGTTACGAGAGTGTGTGCAGTACATTGTTTTATGTTGTCAGTAAAATACTCGTACTCGCTTGAATACTCGCTCGTTTTTTCAAAGAGTACTCGAGTCCTCAATTTTGGCACTCGTTTCACCCCTAGGCCAAACATGCATGCACTGAATGCCTGTGCTCTGTGCTCTGTGCTTGTGCAGGTCAAACCGACTGCCAGGTCCTGTCACCACCGGCACTGGGCTCAATGACCGTGAACGGCTTGATGTTCAGCAACACGACCACGTTTGTGTGCACATCTCCCTATGTCCTTATGGGCTCGGCCGTGCGTACTTGTGAAATCAACGGCCAGTGGAGCGGTGTGCAGCCAACTTGCGTCCGTAAGTACATGTACCAATGCTCGACTGGCTTGTATTATGCATTCCCGTTCATCACACCGCTCATACTGTCAAATGCTGCCTCTTCTCATTCCCAATGGCATGGGTCACAGTAGATAGGCCTGGTGCAGGTATTGCCAGTTCCTTGCTTGCTGCAGTACAGTATGACATATTAACTTAGCTGGTAAGCAGTGCATGTGTGCGTGGCAAGTGTTATTTTTGTCCATTGCTTCCCAACCCATGTGTAGTGACGACTGCTGCTCTGAGTGCGGCCAGTGACGACTGCTGCTCTGAGTGCGGCCAGTGACGAGCTAGTCAAGGACTCCGTCTCAGAACGCATGACACAAACGTGTAAGCCTAGTATTGCTGCATAATTAAGAGCAATTTCTCCTACTGCTGACTGCTGAAAATGTTGTGTCCTTCACAACTAGTCTCTTTGTTCTAAGAAGTCTGCCTCTTTCATCGATTCGTGTTTACCTAGCTGCGTTACGCTATTAGTAGCCTATTACCTGTTGTGCAATGGGGCTGGCGTAAAAGCTGCTCGCTCAACAGTTGTGTTGCATGGCATAGAGCGAGAGACGGCAAGCCGCCTCGGCGTATTTGCGGATAGAGCTTTTATTAGAAAGGAAAAGGACATATGGATACGAGTTAAGAGTAACTGTCCACCACTGTAACTAGCTACTACAGTAAAAAAAAAATGCAACAACTAGGCACAAAACTGACAGAGTGCTGAGACATTCGACGACCTGACTCCTAGCTTCAACACATCTCCGTAGCGCTAACCAACAGCCTTCCAACTTGGAAGGTTCAAGGTTAAAAGGAGAGACCAAAGAGGGGAAGGTAAGCGCAACGAAAATGAGCACAAGCTAGTAGTTGAAGCTACAGTCCCACAAGAACAAGAAATGTTGATTGTTACTTGTTACTGGACGATGACGAAAGCAGTATTACCTTTCCCTCTTTGGTCTCTCCTTAACACCACGGAGATGTGTTGAAGCCAGGAGTCGGGTCGTCAAATGTTTTAGTGCCTGGTTGTTGCACTTTCTGACTGTATTTAGTATATAGTGACAGTTACTCTACACTCATATCCATACGTCCTTTTCCTTTCTACATTAATTTTATTATTGCCATATTGGCTCAACATCCGAGTTTCAAAGAGCTTTTAGTGGACGACTTAATCCATTTTCGGCAATACTTACAACGATCCAATCAGTCATATTGTAGATCAGGCTATGCTGTGGGTAAGTATACTACTGGCCTTGTATGGCTTATTGTTTGCCAGCGAGTATTTAGCATCATCTACTAGTATTCACTCGTTTGACAGCCAAAGAGTATTTGTGTGGGAGGCTGGGAGTCTCGCACCTGACTTAGTCACGTTGCGCCTGAAGGTCACTAAGACGCGGCCATATACGGTGGAGCCGTCGCAGTTCCATCTACTGTCGACGAAACATGCCCGGTATTGGCTATTCCGGTACATGACAGCCCATGCCTGTAGCACCAAGCCTGTGTTCACTTTTGCCAAAGTGATCCACCTTACTCGGCCTTATTTAAATATGATACGGCAAGCAGACGGTGGCAAAGTACGGCTTAAAAGCTCTACATCTGGCAAGTGGCCGGCATACCACCCCAATGGACATCGGAACAGTACACGTAGAGTAGCATCTCTACGTGACAGGGTATGAGCGCAAGTGAGTTCATATGCTCTACTAATGTGCATTGATTCTGTGACGATAGTTGGTGTACAGATCTCATCACATGTGCCTTAGGTGGGATTTGCTATTGTCACTGGAAAATTCAGCCCTAACAAACAGTGTGATGGATGAATTTGACTCCAAGTATCTGCTTTTGGGAATGCCATGTATGCATGTCTGGCGTGCTGCTGCTATAATGTTGTGGCAGCAGCATTTTGGTGCGATGGACTGTTCTTGTAACGGTGTACAGTCAGACCTCGCTTATCCGGTCCTCGTTTATCCGGATCCCTCGCCATCCGGAAGAAAATCACTGGTTACCGATGTACAGCATATGTTATGCATACAACATAACCGGACCTCGCGATCCGCATACCGGTGCAAGATTTTGCGTACAAACTGGGTAAAATGTGTACAAAAAGCTTCGTCGTATCCGGTTGCATGTGGCTTGCAGAAGCTAGAATCAGGGAGTTGTACAAGCAAACGAGGTCCTTGACCTGCTGGGTACATGCAGACAGCACTCTGCTGCATGCACTTGTCATTTTTCTCGCTTGTTTTACATACTGTGCACGCTAGTTGTACTGCATAGGACCCGTCTACATGACTGTATGTATGATGCCACTGCTTTTGACATGCCACATGCATATCCAGTATGTGTGTTCAGTTATCCGGTTCCCTCGCCTATCCGGATATTTTTGTGGAAAACAGATGTGTGCGGTTATGCGAGGTCTGACTGTACCTACCCATTTGCTGTTGCCGGATGCCGTGTTTTGTCAGTTGTGCCTGTTTGAAGGTGCCAGGCCAGCTTGTGTTGGTGCGTTCCCGTTAAGTTGCCAGGGCACCATATTTGTAACGGCGTTCCCGTTTTGCTGTTGTGGGGCTGTGTTTGTATCGGTGTGTTCCCGTTGAAGTTGACGGGGCACCACGTTAGTGGATTGTGCCTGTTTGAAGTTGCCAGGCCAATCCTGTAACGCACACCCGTTTGCTGATAATTGGGGACATGTTTGTCCATTTTGCTCGAGATTCACATGGCTGCGCCAGTTGCCTTGTGCGGATTAGACTGTTATCTGGCAATAGTCTTGATCTGTTTTATTCAGATTCAGATCAGCTATTGTTCCTATACGAGAAAATCTTTGGGTGCACATCCAATTCATTTGCAGATTTGCGTGCTTCTCCTGCAACGGGCGTTTACATGGTACGTGGTGTGTGGGCGTATGTGTGGTGTGTTCATGCTGTACAGGCCAGTATTGCCAAGCACTGGGGACCTTTGGCAATCTGAAGAATGTTTTGTCCGAGAATCGATCCTTGGATCTGTGGCGTTGCAGTTGTGGTGCTCCCGACCCTCTTGCGCGATGGCCGCGGAGACTTGGCGAAAAGGTTCGAGACATACGGCATCTCAATATCTTCCACCACAATCAGTACATCAGCACCACCATCGAGTGTAGCGACATCAGCAATAGAAGACGCACATGATATCATTCACCCTTACGGCCTTAGCGAAGACCCGGGAATACCTGAGAAGATGTTAGCCGCAACTTTACTGGAAAAGTCGTCGGTGACAACGGCACTCCATATTTTAGCTGCATGCAGTTAGGTCTCTCAACAAGTGTACCCAAAGTTTTCAAGCTAATACACAAGCAAATTCACTAGGGCCGAGTATATTTTCCTACACCTCTCCCTGTTTGTTGTTGTTATTTCTGCATTCAAATTGTTTGTGTACCCCTGTACATTTATTACAGTAGAGCCACGCATCCACGGCTGTTGTTTCCAAGGGGTCAGGCTCGTCAGTTATACAAAACCTTTCAGCAATCTGGCCTTAGGCTTAGTTCCTTGACTTCTTGTACCACTTTCTTAGATGCACATCCCACTGGATAGTGAGCAATACGTGTGTAGCAGAATCTGTATTCCAGAAAAGCAGAGACTTGAGTCTATTGACACTGCGTTTCTTTTTAAAACGTTATTGGCTGTGGTGTTCCTAGAGGTATACACGTACATTCCTGGGTCCCACGTTCTGTGACACCCGACTGTATTCGTGGTGCCTCAACAACTTTTAATTTTGTGCACTCGGGAAAACCTGCCTGAGGCTGTGAGGCTGCAGAGTGTTGGCTGTGTTTTGCTTTAAAAAACCATCAGGTCTCCCCAGATTTTCTAGTCTGGCCCTGAATTTTGCCACTCTTCGGTTTCAAAACCTAGTGTGGTGGTGGAAAGCCTAGCAGTGTTGTGTGTGCATGTGTGTATTTTGTACAGTGCTGGCCAGAGAAATCCAACCTCGTTAATAAAGTAGCGCCGCGTTCGAGAGCACAGACCGGTCCAGTATGTTTACTACTAGGGCTGCGTAGCGCCCGGTGCAATTTTATTCATAAGGTTGGATTTCTTTGGCCAGCACTGTAGTTAGAAGTAGGTCCTCTAAGGTCCTCTGTTTGTGCGCAATTGTGGTCACAGTGGCAGTAGTGGGTGAGGGGTAGACTCAGTTACTACGAAGATGGCGTATACATGATGGTGTATACAGTCATGTAGTTGAATGTTACTTCGGGCTTAGACCCAGAGGTTCTTGCAATGATGACCCTGGGTTTATGTACATGTATCATTCAGCTACCGTTGTCATAATGGCACTAGTTGATAGAACACCTGTATAAGTACAGGCTGTATATCTAGCATTTTCCAAAATAGCACTCCGTACTGCGAGGCTGCAGCCGTTTTGCATGCAACGTTGTATGTGTTGATCGGTTGACAGCATGTGACAAAGCCGAGGACACACTAGTGTATCAGGAGCACTGTTTTTTAACACAGTGCGTCCCCCGCCTTATGTTAATTTATCAAACAAGGCTTACCTATACCAACATTATACATGTAGGGCTGTGCATGCTTTCAAAATTCTTCCTTGTTGAAGTAGAATACCGTGCTTGTGGGGGCTTTAGTACTTCCTTTGCCAGATGTTCTATGCGTATCTCAATGACTTATCAGTTTCAGCACTCGGGCAAGGCACATTCGGGCCTACACATGTAGCCTTGAATTCTGGCTTGGAGGCATTATTTATCTATTTTCATGGCTGCTAGGTTCATCCTTAGTTAAGAGTTATTTCTCCGTGATTCGCTGATGAGTCCACAAAGGACGAAACAGCTAGACAGTACTAGTGCTGTCCCCAGATCGTGTATTCTAAATCCATAATACTGACGCTCAATCTCCAGACAGCTGTTTCAGCCTTTTTAGGTCCCATCAGTGGAGCTCAGAGCGGGAGGTTAAACAAATGGCAATACGGTCTATATGAAATGAACAAAAAAAGCAATTTGAAAATGGCTCAAAGCATCAAAGTCAGCGAGCTATCTGCAAGACACGCACAAAGAGAGCTTTGCACGAAGGCAGATACATATTACATATACCTTTGACACTAACCAAAAAGAGTGCTCAATCAAGTCAACGCAAGGCAGCGTAATGCGGTGATCGAGTCTATAAAAAGCTATAGTGACATGTAGCCAGGCCCCCAGCACAATAAGCTGACTTGCATCATGCTAAAATCGTTCACACAAATCTCTTATAATAATTATTATATAGATTGCAGGATAGGGTGGTTGCACCAGGAAGTGCTGTCTCTGCGATAGTGGGACCAGCCAAGATTGCAGTACAGTCGTCCACCATCAATCCAGCACTTCATTGGCCCACGCCCTCGATACATCAGCATGATTTCCGGAGTTATTACCATTCATTGACACATGCCCCCCCCCCCCCCCAGTTCTTCGGCACCTGACCCGAGTTCTATTTGGGCCGCACTACTTTGTAGCAGTCATACCTAAAAACTCATAAGTACCCTGGGAGTTAGATGCATTTACGGGCAGTATGCCAGGATTTGCGCAGCTAATTTAAAATCAGATTAGCAATGCTGTGTGCTACCTAGGCGGCATATTGGACTCAAAAACCAACCGATTGTGGTCCAACCCAACCGACAGCGTTGTCGGTGGGTTCCGATTGGCAGGTGTTGGATGGACGTATGATCCATGCGTCCCCACAAGCAATGAGAAGTTAACAATGCCACTAAGGATATAATATCGCGGACAGCAGTACAATGAAACTGGGCCATTCATTATCAGCAATATCAGGGGTATATCCCATCCGATAAGACGTACAGCTCGTGTATGGCGGACTTTACAGCAGGTCCCGACATAGCTTGCCCCGTGCCCTTTACCACTCCTGGGCCAAAACTGTTGTACAATATTCGAGAGGGTCTAGCCTAGTGAGTGTGAACAGAACCTGGCAAATCATATCTCCAAGTGATTCACATGTTGGTATATTCTCCGTTATCATACATCAATTCCGAGCAATTTGACACCCGAATATTCTCGCACCACTACTGCTGAAGTATTGATCACAAACCATGTTCCATTTGACTTACAAACGGAACTTGCAAAAGGCATGAGAGCACTGGAATCTGTAAAGACTCTTGCATTATTTATTAGCCACCATACATACCTTTCGGGAAGTCACGGCGTGTTGGAAGCAGAATGCTCGGAGAGCAGAGCTGAGTGAGATCTGCATACAGTAACACAGCGACAATGAATCACATGAACAGAAGGAAGCAGTCTTATCCGTACACATCTGAATATGCGCCTATGGGAGGAAAATCCGTGCGACAAAAGAGGACCGTGTTATGCAGGTGTATGTCTTACCCGGGTACGTACTAAGTGAGTTCCACCGTACGTATATAATTGTATTGCAATTGAATCACTTGACTGACTGGAGCCAAAAATATCAATTGGCACTTACTCCGGTTACCCGAATGTTTCGGTACCACTATCATTAGGTTTGTTGCAATCGAACCAAGTCATAGTTGAGTCATTTTCAATGCGTTAGGTGTTACCTGACGTGCCCACTGCATCAGCCGCTATGTCATATTCCACCAGGCATGCACCAAACCAGGCGCAGTGCGCACACTGATAATGGTGGTTGTCACACAACGAGCAGTAGTAAAAGTGAAAGGACTTTTTGCATGTGATTTTGTTGTAATTTGTGCCAGTCGAATTGTCTCAGTGTAACTAGTTTATCGTTAGCTTACTAGTTTGTTTATACAAAAGAGAAAGACCAAGGAACTACAAGTTACGCTATACTGTCCACTAACACCACCAGTTACTAAACAATCAGCTCATGCGATAGCATTGCACGACACTGAACAGCTCTAGCACATCTTGGATGCGCACTCCAACAGCCTTGTGGACGACGACCGTCACTGGAGAATCGGTCCGTCGCTCCACCAGCCCGGCGGCACAGTGGACAGTGCCTTGGGGGTGTCAGGCATGGATCAGGCTGATAAGGACGTGGTGGAGACGGAAATGATGTTTGCAAGGAAGAGTGATGATATGCGTATGTGCTCTCCGCCAGTTGTTGAAGCAACAGTCCGGCAGTGGAAAGTCGGCAAGGTTAAAATAAGTGACAAACTGGGTGAAAGTACACCAAATGTGGCCCATCTCTTGAATGGTGCGGACCACGGCAAGGACCTGAAGTTGAAGGTCGTCAATGGCAACACCACATGGTCGACGTCAATGGGAACATCAAGCCATCAAGTTGGTGGAACTATGGAATGTCCGTCGCAGGCTGCAGCGACAGGGTAACATGCTCAGGGAAGAGTACAGCGACGATGATCAGCTGTGTCTTGCACGCAGTCGTGTTGATCGTGGCGTGCAGAACTACAGAGTCAGTTGCGGTATTCGTACATTTGTCTGTTTAGGATTGTGATCCCCAGGAAGTCCTTTGGTGAGGAGTGATGTCACGCAACGAGCAGTAGTCAAAGTGAAAGGACTTCTTGCATGTGATTTTGTTGTAATTTTGTAAGGTGTGGTGGCAGAACTTTCAGCTGGTAGTGGGTGATGGGCTGGCGGTGTGACAACAATTACGGGCTTGACGAACGACATAATTATGGCGAGTCGATCTTTGGCCAGTTGCTGAGTTGGAGATCGTCACCGTAGACCCAGAGATCTGGTCAACGGTCCAGGGGTTGGGATCCCACTGTGGTGAGAGCTTGTGTGCCTGCTCATTGCGGCGTAAGACGCGCTGACCAGGAGTGAGGATGGGGGCGTTTGACCGGCGGGTGGCATTGGCAGCATCGCACTGGGATTGGCGGAATTGATGGTCACGGTGGGCAGCTGAAGGCAAGTCTGGTGCGGCTGCCGTAATGCAGGGTATGCTGTCGCGGATGGGGCGACCAAACATGAGTGTTGCCGGTGCCTCGTGAGTGGCAGGGTGTGGCGTGGTGCGGTACGCTAGGAGCGATTGGTCTAATGCAACATTGATGTCTTCGCCAGCTAGTTTGGCAGTTCGCAGAACTTTGCCAATGGTACGGTTGAGGCACTCGACTGCTCCGTTTGCTTGTGGCCACAAAGGAGGGGTGTGGCGGTGCTGGATAGCGTGTTGCGCGAGGAAATCAGCAAAAGCCGAAGAACGGAACTGAGGACTGTTGTCCGAGACTAGCTCTTCGGGCAAGCCGAACATGGATAATGTAGAGCGCAGAGCTTTAAGAACACCGGCCGTAGTGGGTGTCGTGCTGAACACGTTGATGACCGGGTAGCGAGTCAACTGGTCGATAGTGGCAAGCAGGTGCTGACCGTTTGGCATGGGTCCATACAAATCGACGAAGACTCGTTGCCACGGCTTGGTGGACGGTGGTGTGGGCACGGACTCCCGGACGTAGCGGTGTCGTTGAGAGAGTTGCTTGGCATGGAATACATTGCCGGCAGAGTGCTTCGGCTTCAGTAGCCATGTTGGGCCACCAAACCTTGCTGTTGAGCCGTTGCTTGGTGCGGACAATATCTTGGTGGCCCGCATGTGTAAGCTGCAGGGTAAGCCGTTGGAGGGCCGTGGGAATGACGAGACGGTCGTTTCGGAGTAGTAGACCGTCACTCTCAGACAGTTCATGGCGGAGGGCAAAGTACGGGCGGACCGTGGTGTGGTTGGAATCCCAGCGGCCAGATTGCAGAGAGGAAAGGATGGCTTGCAGTGTGGTGTCTGCGGTGGTGGCGTCCGCAATCTCCTTCAGAGCCAACGCATTCGGCTTAGCGTCTGTAGCTAACTTAGGGCATGTATGTACGCAGTGTCTTCCTGTGCGCCGATGTTTGCGACTGACGACGTCGGCCGGGTTTTCTGGGCCAGGCTTGTACTGGAGCTGGAAGCTGAGATCCTGCAGGCGGAGGACCATGCGCTCAATTCGTGGCGGAGGTCTCGATCCGACGGCCATGAGTTGCAGGAGTTGCAGGAGCGGCTTGTGGTCGGTGACAACGGTGAACTGTGGATCACCTTGTCAAGTAGTGGTGAAAGCGAAGGCAGCCAAACTTGACACCCAATGCTTCCCGTTCAGTTTGAGAATATTGCTGCTCGACGCCGGAGAGTGCACGGCTGGCGAATGCTACAGGTGCATCGTGGCCGTTGTCTTGGCGTTGACACAGGATTGCGCCGAGGCCGGTGGGCGATGCGTCGACATACAGTGATGTGTATCGCTTGCGGTCAAAGTATTGCAGCATGCAGTCTTCGGCGATGGCCTTCTTCAGTGCATCAAATGATTGCTGCTCAACATCAGTTCAACGCCAAACAGTACCTTTCTTAGTGAGAGCAGGGAGTGGCGTGGTGAGATCGGCCATGTTACGAATGTAACGGCGGAGGAAGTTGGTGAGACCCAGGAAACTCTGTATGTCGCTGACGCAAGATGGCGTAGAGAATGTAGCCACAGACTGCTGGTGGCTGGGAGAGGCGCGGATGCCCTTGTCGGAGTAGACGCTAGCCATGAACTTGAGCCGAGGCTTGAGGATGTGACATTTGTGACATTTGGCTCGGTTGAGTGTAACATTGTGATCTTGGAGCCGCTGGAGGCAGGCGGCGAGTCGTCGGTTGTGCTCTTCGACGCTCTTACCAAAGTTGAAGATGTTGTCGTGGACGTTCTTCACACCGTCGAGGCCAGCGAGCCATGGCGTCCGGTGTGCGCTGTAGGATCTCGGATGCGGACGATACGCCCATGGGCAGACGTTTACAGTGCAAAACTGCGTAGCGACGTGACTCAGGGTGGCCTGGCTCTCCACAGCGGTAGCAGAGCGATGTGCTGGATTCCCGCTGGCCTGGAGCGCGAGTGGCGACTGGGGCAGGTGGCTGGTGGTACGAGTTTGCAGCTGGATGTGGCGAAGACCGCATCGGTCGACGCGACGGAGTTGAAACAGTAGCAGGAGGCGGCTGTGTCCTTTTGTAGAACGGTGGCTGATGACGGAGGGCATTGATCGAGTCTTGTGTGCGCCGAAACGCCGTCGTCTGTTCCACTGACGCTTCAAATGCTCTGGCGGCCTTGAGCGCCTTGGCGAGATCAAGGGACGCAGTCTCCAGCAGTTTTCTGCGGAGTGGATCGGACGTGCATCCTGCCACAATTTGATCACAGAGAGCCACGTTCTTCTGGGCATCGTCGGCGAAGCTGCAGGTCGTTGCCGATGCCAGCAAACGAGTATAAAACGTGTCTAAAGTTTCGCCAGGCTGCTGGGTGACCTGCCGGAAGTGGAAGCGGGCCATGCTGGGGCTCTGCTTCGACTGAAAGTAGTCGGCGGCGGCAGTTATGAGGCCGTCGAGATCGTTGCCAGTGTTGGCTAACGTAGGGACGAGCTGCTGGATGTCCTTGCCGGCCACATACTGGAAAGTGTCTCTCTGGCGAGTGTCATCCGAGATGCCGGCTGCTGCGACATAGATTTGGAAACACCGTTCCCAGGCAGGAAAATGGGCAGCAGCGTCGTAGAGACTGCTGTAGATCGGGAATGGCTCCGGAGGCGGTAGTGACAGTAGGGACATGGCGAGGATCAGGCGTTTGCTCGCAGTGCCAATGTAATGTTGTTCTCTTGCTGTATTCCAAACAACAACTAACTCGGAGCTCCAGAAAGCTCCGCAATAGTGAGGTTTTGCATTCCGAATTTCGGCTCGGCGTTCTTTGGTCATTTGTCGAACATCAAAATGTTGAATTTTCGCACCGACGTTTGTTTTGCAAGTCGAAAATGATGTGTTTTGATTTCGTGAGCCCCAGCATCAGCAATGTCCTGTCCCGTGCTCCTTTCCTTGCTGATTCCGACAAACTTTGATCGCGCCCAAAGAGTCGAGGGCCAAACCTGCCTCCTCAGTCGCCTCAGAAAAACCAACTCCATGGCCAAATCAAATTTTATGGGTATCGCCATAGTCTTTTCAGCCACACAGATGATGGTGAGGACACTCCAGGCGAAAGAGAGTAGACAGGCAGTGGAGAGGAGCAATCAGAGGTAGCTGACGATGCTGATGTCGTCAAAGACGCCTGCGAAGCCATGCCAAGATAAGAAACCTCTTTGAATAAATCACGCGCTAGCGCTCTTCCACAAGAAAATTCATCCGAAAAATATGTTCGGCAAAGTGAGCTTTTTCCGAACAAACATGCCGCATCTTCGTGTGCATTTTCGACCTCGCTCCCGCGTGCCGAATCTTTTGCCGAATTTCGGAATGCAAAACCTCACTAATATGATGCCAACAGAATGTAATGGTGTGCGTGCATGCGTACAGAGTCGGTGCGTACCGACTGTCAGCACAGGTGTGGAAAGCAGCATATGTAAATGGATAGGAGCACAAACGGCGCCGCGTGCATATATGTGTCGGTAGAGCATGAGACTCTTAATCTCAGGGTCGTGGGTTTGAGCCCCACGTTGGGCGCCAAATGTCGTCTCGGTTGGAGAACGAGCTGCCTCTACTATACCCTCCCCACGCCACTCATCAAACGGACTAGTCAAGTGGTTTTTCTCTAGAGCTAGAGAGAGAGAGCTATTCATTACTACACTTCAGGAGACGACGGGAGAACTGACAACTGACATGGCAAAAGGAAACATGATATCGGAAAGTGGTGCCCTCATCAGCACAAAACGTGGCGTACTCGATATCATATCAGCACAAAAAGGTGCACGTGTCAGCAATACAACAAAGCAGCGCAGCAGCATGTACGGGTCAGCAGCACAGAGACACAAATACAGCAGCAGGTATGACAAAGAGACAACACGTGCAGCCACATGTACAACATATGGGTGTGACAGTCCATATATGTACGTGTGAGCACTACACACGATGAGAACATGCAAAGTATGGAGACCCAGACTGTGTGGTCAGCAGGACACAGCCCGTACAGGATGGAACAGACAACTAAACGTAATATAGCACCACGTACCGGCGGACTAGTCGACGCTGATGGGAGAAGTGGCACCCCCTGAGGCAGCTACGGATGCTAGAACTCTACAGCCAGACCAACACCAATATACTTCGAAGTAAAACAAAAGGGTACACCACACCAGGAAGCAAGTCACTTGATAAAGATGTGTGAACAACGGCCACACACCACAGAAAAGCATACAGAACAAAAACTCAATTACCGACACCATAGACACTGCAAAATCCAAACAGGAGGAAAATACTAACTCCCTGAGGACACTGAGCATGAGGCAAACGAGCAAGCAACCTCTTGCCGATGTTCCACCGTGTAACAACAACCGCGCTGGCAACCGGACTGTATGGTAGGGGTACTACACCTGGACCTCAAGACCAACGGGCGAAGGACAGCAGGCCGGGCCCAGGTAAATACAATGAGGAGCACTGTATACAACTACAGAAATAACCCAAACCCATGCCAATTTGACCAACATACCTTCCCTGCGCATCTATTCCTAGTGTACGGGTCTGAAAGATGAAAGATGGAGCGCTTGTATACACGGGCCCGGAAAGCCTGCTTCGGCCGCTCGGCAGCAGCTTCGTAGTGGTGGTCAAGGGTCGAAGACCGACGGATACGGATCAACTCCCCAGTGAACACACCTTTGCCCATACTACAGGGGTGGTTACTACCGACAAGCAGATACAGGAAACGATTGGTGAACTTGAAATGAGGCTTCACCGCCATGTATCCCTTACTACGGAAAACTGTGGTGTCCAGGAAATCAATGCCATCATGTGCCAGTTCATGAGAAAACTTGAGGGCCGAACACTTATTAATCCTATCTAAAGTGCGCTGAACTTGACCTTCGCAACCATGCAATGATAAAGCGTCTATAAACCTGAACCTCTAAACCCTCCCCCTCTAAGATCGGCAAAACGTACCGCTTCTCCAAATACAGCATAACAATGTCGACATAGACCACTGCTGCAGGCGAACCCATGGCAGTCCCTTGGATCTGCCGAAACACATCGTTACCATACACGAACTCATTTTTCTTCCGAATGACTGACATCAAGGAAGTCACTGCTGTTAATAACCATGTACGAAGGGCGAGGGGCATCCACCTTGTACACCTGTGTGTGATATACAACGACAACCGAGCTCGTTGGGGATGTTGGTGTAGTAAAGGCTGGTCACATCTATACTCAATTATAAATGATCGTCCCGCACAGGCAAACCTTCTACCAAGTTGATGAAATCCGCAGTTGAGGTCAGAACAGTACTTTCCTCACATACATACGGGTTCAGTAGAAAGTCAGTGAACTCAGCGGGATAGTAGCCAGGACTATTTAGATTAACAATAGGCCTAACCTTCAGGACCCAGGGCTTATGTGTTTTGAGAAGTCTCCTGATAACGGGCATGCGCCCCCGGTGCGACTAAGAACAGTGACATAATAATAGTGGGCATACGATGCTCAATGCGATGCCTAGTCATGGCGAGTAAACAATTGACTCGGGTCGCTCACCGTGACGAAGTCTCAACACAGCCTTGAGCCTGTTGGTTGCCATCGGCAGTCTAGCCGCATGCTCATCTAGCCCCTCAGGCAAAAAAACAGTCATTTATAATGTTTGGCATTGTGATGCTGGGCACGACCTATATCATCATAGTGAGATCAGTCCAGGACTACTATCACAATAGACTGCCTTTGAATATGCCTGAGTCCGATCGCGTTCTAGCTCCCAAACTATGTGCTGCATGTGTACACTCCGCCTATGGTTAGTCTACTCCAGAACAACGCCTGGAGAGGTTCATTGGGGGCATGATGTCCCCCACCCTATTCCCCCCCTTGCCCCCTGCACCTGAAGTACCGGTATTGCCCCCCCCCCCCTCCCCAAACAAATTACAGGACACAGATGGAGCACTGGGGAACACGTAGCAGTAGGCAAAGTTGACGATGCCAGTGCAGACACGGCCTGACCTCGGTCACCACACTGACACCGTACAGTCTCCAAGGGACATAGCTACCAGAGAACACACAGAATGCGAGTATATAGTGCTATCTCGGTGGATAGACAACCCCCTATACACAAAATATCTACTGATAGAGTTCTGTGTAGACCCTATGTACACATATGTGTGGATGAGTACTGGTAAACGGACAGCTAACCCTAGTCTAAGTAAAATAAAGGTAGAATGTAGAGCCTGGGCAAAAAAATAAGTAAATAAAAAGAGAAAAGAGAAAAGGACATATGGATACGAGTTAAGAGTAACTCTCCATCACTGTAACATGATACTATATACAGTCAGAAAGTGCAATAACTAGGCACAAAACTGACAGAGTACTGAGACATTCGACGTCCTGACACCTAACTTCAACACATCTCCGTAGCGCTAACCGACAGCCTTCCAACTTGGAAGGTTCAAGGTTATGGAAAGACCACAACATCCGAGTTTCAAATTGCACACCTGATGAGCCGTCACGAACCATACGGCGAAACGTACGTCGTGTGAAACAACTTGTTTTGTAGTCAACTAGTCCATCACAATGTCATGCATGAGGAGTACTGTAGGAGTTTGGCTTTCGGCTTGTACAATTCGTTTTCGCAAAGCTTCCCTTTCTTTACTTATCTTTGATATTTATGACCCACCCAAGTTGGGTGGTGTGCTGCTTTGCTGCTTCGAATTGTAGTTAGACCGCTTTGTCAAATATCGTACTGGTCTCGTCATCGTCCAGTAACAATCGACATTCTTTGTTCCTTTGGGACTGTAGCTTTTGCTCGTTTTCGTTGCGCTTGCCTTCCCCTCTTTGGTCTTTCCATAACCTTGAACCTTCCAAGTTGGAAGGCTGTCGGTTAGCGCTACGGAGATGTGTTGAAGTTAGGTGTCAGGACGTCGAATGTCTCAGTACTCTGTCAGTTTTGTGCCTAGTTATTGCACTTTCTGACTGTATATAGTATCATGTTACAGTGATGGAGAGTTACTCTTAACTCGTATCCATATGTCCTTTTCTCTTTTACATTTATTTATGGCTCAACATCCGAGTTTTAAATAAAAAATATTGACTAGTTTGAGGGAAAGACACAAACGGGAAAAGTCTGAAGAAAAATTGACTGTCACCAAAAAAATAATAATAGCTACACACACGAGGGAACTCGGATGGAGAGCCAAGGATTAAAATTAAAAAAGAGGACCATCAGTTTACGAGTTATCCGTTTTGTCCAACACTTACGGATATAAACGTGATGCAGCTAAACATCAGGTCGTTGAATGTCATGATCTCATCAGTCAGTTTTTGTGCTAATTGTTGCACATTTTTGACTCAGCAGTATTCTGCATATAACCGTTAATGTTGGACAAAACGGATAACTTGTAAACATGAGGGAACACTCATCCTTACCCAAGTTCCAACGTCAGCACTCGGCGCCGCTCCGAACCAAGAGGAACATTGGAGAGATCGTCCATCAGCTCCTCTCTTGTCCTGCGATCAAATCGCCTAATGCTAAAACACAAGGAGATAGGAAAGGCAAGTAGAATAAATAAATCAATAAAGTAATACACAACAAAACAAGTTTGAACAGCTGCAAACGTAATGGACGATCCGAACAAGACCAATGATATACCTAGCAATAAGTGTGCAGAGTGTGCAGCCCAAGGATAATCATCCCACGGCAAAGTTTATTGTTTAGGGCATAGACTCACAGTAACAGGCTCACCTTTGCTGCATCTCACACCGCTTCACACGGTAATCTACTGTATCACCATGGTAATTTCTGTTGCACATTGCTGCTTGTTTAACAAAAGGCAGAAAACACACCGAATTTCCAGGAATTACCATGGTGATACGGTACTTTAGCTTGAACCTATTGTATGACGGGTTTTCTATGATTCATAATGACCCAGAGAGAAACTAAACCGGTATCGAATTCCAGTCAGCGACGCAATTCTTCTGAGGTGTAAAGTGACTTCAGGAATATGTTGCAGAAAACTGCGATGCATGCTGATTATTTACTGTGCCCTATTGTGCACCATATACCAGGTGTGTTACTCAGGAATGAAGTAGATGCACACAAGTACCGTGCATAACGGCACAGGTTAGGTTTGCTACAAGCTGCTACAGTGTACTTGTGGTCCGAACTTGCACTCTAAGTTACTCAGCTCTGCATACGCAAAGAGTGCTGGTGCCGAAATGAACCAGAAGGGTGCTGAGTGGGACGCAACAACACTGACTCTGTATACCCATGTACACAGATATGATAGGGTATGCAGTACCTGCTCTAGGATTTAACACAAACCGGGTACACGTCTACCTGGCACAACTCCTGCAACACTGGGCCAGAGCCAGATGCGTTCAAGTGCGGCTACGGGGTGTCAGGGAGTCGTAAACTTACTTTCGACTTCCTGATGTACATGATTGTACATGTACATGTATGAACGTACTCGCACTGGGCACTCTGGCCGCACGCATCTGCACGCGTATGCAGCCTGTCAGTGGCGGTATACCCTCGAAGTATAAAAAAGTATAGTACTCGACAGGACTTCCGACCGGGTCGCAGGTAACCCAGTGTTCGTTTTCCAAAGGGTCCAAGTACTCACGAACAGGGTCACTGACCCGGCTCTGGAGCAGACACTGGTAATCTAGGTCCAAGTTTGCTCCATTATGTTCTGACGCTTCATGTGCTTTCATAGCCAAGGTTTCTCACTTTCTTCGCAAGCTCTTTTAGTCTTGAGAGTTGACAACTGCTTATGGTTGTGTTGGCAGAAAACATATCAGCTAATCTGACAACCGTCCAACCCCATTTTACTGGTAAGTAGTCAGCGAGTGGCTTTGATGGGGCCATACTAGAGGGGAAGTTACGCGGCATATTTGTGCTTCCTTTTTGAAAACACGTTCTCGCTCGAAGGGTTTCTAAACTTTATCCCTGCGCTCATTGATGGAGTTCATCGATGGAGTTGCCAGCGGCACTCTACAGAAGAACAATGTTGTCAAGTTTTTTATGAAAAATTGTCAAACATTTTCAAATTGCTATAAGTTTGGTTAGGGTCGGGTTCCACTGCGGCTCCGCAGCTCCGCTGCTCCACGGTACTTGGCTGCATGCAGCAGAGCGGCGCGGTTCCAGTGATACTCGCCATTCACGGTACCGCGATCGTGCTCGACGTTTTTTGATGACATTTAGCCTGCGCGCGCGTGAAATCCAAAAAAATCCTCGTGTTCTGGCCTGTGCAACGAATTAAAATTCCCCCGAATAAAACAATTAAGTGCGGGAAACAATGCAAGCCGTGACCGCGGCTTGCATTTTCTGTATCAAGCAGCGAAGCGAAAGCTGGTGATGAGCCGCGGCCTCGCTGGACCAGCTCGTAATGATGACGTTTCATGCCGTGGATGATGTGCGGCGGAGCGGCAGTGGAACCCAGCCCTTAGGCAAAGGAAATTTGTCATTAATTTGTTTATGCTGCAGAGATGGAGAGCTGCACACTCTGGCTTATGGACTCTCGCCTACAGTGTAGTCGTACTGCTAGTGTACTGGCATTACAGAAGACACGAAAAACGAGAACATAATTATGGCGAGAAAGTAATTACTGGCTAAGAATTGCCCTAAGACTTACCGCTTCTCAGTGCTCCATACCAGGAAGTAGTACAATACCTACTCCCTGCTCCATACGAGTGTTTTCTCCTCATTCTCTGCATCCTTTGCCGCAGGAGTCTCGTCCATTTAGCGGCCCAAATGCTTGAGCTCCGGATAGCGGAAAATAGCTCGTCGTCCATTAGCGGCTCTAATAGTACCTGGTCTGAAGTGTCGCAGTCTAGCAACTATGATTTTTTCCAGGAGGGTAAGGGTTGCAAACCCAAAGAGACCCTAAGCTTCGTCTATCAAACAAAACAATTGCCCTAAAAAATGGAAGAGGAAAAGAGTGAGCGAGCTGGTCTGAGCGCGCTACTTTTTCAAAAAATAGAAGCTGAAAGCCATCAAAGTCAAAGCATTCTGGCTAGCGCGTTTGTGTATGTCAAGAGCGCTAGCGCGCTAGTCGCAGCAAACGCTCGCAGGCCAGAGTTAGCGCTATTTGGGCTGTTTGCCGCACGCGGCAGCTGGATAGATCACGTGATCCAAGCTGACAAATAAGGTCCGATGGTTCAGCTACATTGAGCCACAAGCATTTCTTTCTGTACCATCTGATGAGTGATGTGCGGTAGATCTGGACGCGTCGGTACGAGTCCTCGTGTGTGGTGGTCACGGATGGCACTGGCTTCCTGGCACCGGTAACGTTACACGTCGGTGCACAGATGGGTGATCAAGGATTAGGTGATCATGGTGATTTGGGGCGAAAACAACCGCATGACTTGGCACAGATGACAGCCCGGAGAATCACTAAACCAATCCAGGTAGAACACCAAAAAGAAAGACCATTTTGTTCATCAACTACATAGTGTTATCACTCTGTCGCTGTTGTGGAAGTTGGAAACGTGTGCTCGAAAGGCCTACAGGCTAGCAGAATGTAGTCTCCCCCTTCCCAACCCCCTCCCCTGTGTCTACTCCTCCCCATTGTCCTGATCCCTGTGTCTACTCCTCCCCACTTTTTGGTGCACTGAAGTGTCGCTGAAGGCTGAAGCCGAGACCTCAGGTCGATGGAGACGCTCCAGTTTCACCACCACGGCTGCGACTGCAGCCACCTACATGTATTTCATAGCTACAATATTCTGTTCTCCAGGTTCGTGGTTTGTCGATAATAGAACAATCGGTAAAGAGAAAAGGACCTACATTGTACATGATATGGTCGGCCACACTTGAGACTGCGAGGATCAAAGGCAAGATATCATCACCGAGGTTGCATATGGACTCAGATTGGTAACTGGTGGTGTTAGTGGACAGTATAGCGTAACTTGTAGTTCCTTGGTCTTTCTCTTTGAGGTTGCATATGTTATTATTTTTGTGGTATTCTCTAGCTTCTGTTTGGTTTGCAGTTGTTCTTGTGCACCCCCCTCCCCCCCCCCCCCCCCCTCCCCTTTTTCGATGCCTAGTTGCAACGCTGACGCCGAGACCTCTGGTCGGTTGAGTTGCTCCCAGCACCTCGGCACGTCGTCCCTACATCCCCTATGTTTTGTCCTTTTCCTTGTTTTTCTCTGTTCTCCACCTGTTTTCTGTATAGTGCGACAACGACGCACAAAACTGACAGGGATATTGAGACATGTGGCGACCTGACACCTACATGTACATGTACACTGTAGCTCCAACTTCCAAGACTACATTCTACAAAGCGGAACTACCAACAACCTACCGACTTGGAAGGCTCAAGTTCCCAGTTGGAAGGTTCCAAGTTGGTAGGACCTTGGTGGACTATTCGTCATAACTAGTAACTTATACTGTAGTAGGTCCTTTTCTCTTCACGTATTGCTCAACATCCGCCAAATAATTTAATTTCCGAAAACTATCCGCCAAGACCTACAAATAAGTACAATGTCTATTATTAGTCATGTACAGTGTACATGTACATGCACATGTACGTTCTCGCAGTGTAGCTGCAGTGCCGGCATTCTAGCTAAGGGAGCATCTCATTAGTTCACATTTTTTTCCTAAACGTAACGCATTTCGAAACGGGGGTAGGGGGGTAACGCCCTTTTCGAATAGAAAAATGACAGTTCGCACATTTTCAGGATGTGTACATAATGTGCATGCAGTGCATGTTCTGTGTAGTACTTCAGCAAATGAGTGTGTTTAGGTGTACATCTATATTTTTGTACCTGTGTTTGGAGGTCAGCTAAACCTTGCATACACTGCATTCATGCAGGCTACTCAGAGGTGTCAAATGTCACACCAGCCTGATCAAACTGTGTACCTGGCCAGCTTTTACAGAGTCAGTACACTAGTTGTTGTGGAGGAACTCTGTTTATGTGCGTGTACAAGTCATTCATTGTACTTGTACTCAATATCTACATAAAATTTATGTAGATGGGGTACTACTGACTACAGTAAGTAGTCTGTATGCCATTCACTTTGACATTCATGTCCATGTACAGTGTACATTAATTTTGTACATGTGCATACCATGGCATGCATGGGCATGGACACGCACAGTACAGTATAAGATCCACACGGAAAATGTGCGATAAGACTTTCGAATAGAGGGGGGAGGTAGGGGGGTAAAGTCTATTCGAAATGCGTTACGTTTACAAAATAGGTGCGAACTTATGAGATGCTCCCTAAATTGGGCATCGGCAAAGCAAAGTGCGGACCGACTGTTGTACATATTGTATTGATCAATGGACAGAAGCTGGGTATGAGTTGACAGCAAACAAGTCACCATGAAAGGCTAAGGCTAAGAGGCACTTTGCCTCACCTCCTCACCCGCTTCGGCCAGGCTCAGCTTTGAAATTGAACCATTGGTGGGAACAGATTGGGGGAAGACTACAATCATACAGCACAGAAAAGAGGAATGCAATGTACACAAAGTGTCTGAAGTCCTTTCTGCAATTAGTGTTCAATGCCTCAAAAAGGGCAGAGGGTACTACACAAGGCAGAACAACAGAGACCAAAAATCCTTCTCGTTACTCCGAGTTTCGTGTTTCAAAAACACTCACCAGACGATAAAGCTATTCGCTAGTTATATAGGGTAATTGTAATGTAGGCTAAAGCAGTGCTACAACCACGAGTCGAAGCTTGAGGAGATAGCATCAGCGCTGGAAAACGATGTGAGTAATAGCAGTGCAAGTGTCCTCTTGCTCACATCGTATTCCAGCGCTGATGCTATCTCCTCAAACTTCGTGGTTGTAGCACTGCTTTAGCCTACATTACAATTACCCTACAGTGGTGGACAGAATTATTGTCCCACCTTGCATTTTGGTCATCTTTTGGAATCTAAAGACCAACCTGGACAGTTCTGTGCGCCAAACAGCCACAATGTTGAAGCATTTCAGGTATTAGCAACGAGTTTTGAAAAAGCTAACCAGTTTTCCAGAATACTCACGATTTACCGTACAAAAAGTGGGACAAAAATTATGGCCGAAATGTCACGTGTCCGACTGGCAAAACTTTTGCGACCGATTTTTGCGGGAAATTCAAAATCTTCACCACGTGGTGTTTTCCGAACCTGCTGACGGCTTCCTGACAACAATTTGAGTAATTTCACTTTGGTTTTCTGCACGATGGGGAGAGGAAAGGAGCTCAGTAAAGATAGTAGGGAATTTGTTGTTCAGATGAACAAGGAGGGTCTCTCGTCGCGATCTATAGCTGGATTGACGGGTCTCTGCGATCGTACGGTACGCAGAATTATTTCTGCGTTCAAAAAAACTGGCAAAGTCGATACGAAGCCCCATACTGGCCGCCCAAGGAAGACTACCCCCAGGTTCGATCGCAGGCTGAAGGTGCTTTCAATGTGCAATAGGTTCAAGACGGCAACAAAACTGAGAGCTGAGTTGGCGCAGGAGGGTGAGAATACCGTCTCAGTGCGAACTGTGCGTCGCAGGCTGCAAAACAGTGGATTGCGAGGGTGTGTGGCGGTGAAAAAGCCTTTTATTTCCAAGGTAAACAAAGGAAAGAGGCTGAAATTTGCTAAAGCCCACAAGAATTGGACGTGTGAGCAGTGGAGCCGAGTTCTGTGGACGGATGAGTCTAAGTTCAACCTGGTAGGGTCTGACGGGGCTGTCTACGTCAGAAGACGACCAGGAGAAGCCCTCGCAGACTCGTGCACACGCAAAACGGTGAAACATGGAGGCGGCAACATCATGATCTGGGGAGCGATGTCCGCCAAAGGCAGAGGCCGCCTGTACAAGGTCGACGGCAAATTAAACGCGCAGCAGTACTTGGGAATACTGCAGAACGTGATGCTGCCAAGCATGCAGGATGCGTTCGGCGATGCTGGTGGCATATTCATGCAGGATAATGACCCGAAGCATACAGCGCGCGCGACAAAGCAGTGGCTTCAGGAGAACAACGTCGCCGTTATGGAGTGGCCACCGCAGTCGCCGGATATGAATCCGATAGAAAACCTGTGGCACATCCTTGGCCTGAAGCGCCATGAGCTGCAGACCAGGCCCACCAGCACAAACCAGCTGTGGGATGTCTGCAAGCGTTCATGGAACCTCATCACTGCCCCAGAATGCGCGCGCATAGTCAACACCATGCCGGCGCGCATGGAGGCAGTGATCAAGGCCAAGGGTGGAGCCACGAAGTGGTAAAACTGCGTGAGTTTCATCAGATCAGGATTTTTTAGTGGTGCTAGCCTTAATTTAGTTCAATCCTAGCTGTATTTAGGTAGAGTAGGCAACCTTACCGTATATACTGGATTTCGGCCATAATTATTGTCCCACATTTTGCCCTATTATCTTCACGTATATCTGCTTTTACTAGTTGTAAACCATTATAACAAGCAAAACTTGCCTTTTCTATCAGGTATCTGATGTCTTTATCACATCAGCTAGAGTCTAGGTAGTAACAATCAACTGAATCACATTTTAGCATGGGTGGGACAATAATTCTGTCCACCACTGTATATAACTAGCGAATAGCTTTATCGTCTGATGAGTGTTTTTGAAACACGAAACTCGGAGTAAACGAGAAGGATTTTTGGTCTCTGTTGTTCTGCCTTGTGAATGCAATGTACATGTACATGATGTACGCATGTACATGATTGCGGTACATGACACTGTGGTAACTACGATCGGTACGAGTCTCGTACATGTATATGACTGTAGTATTGCACACTACAATGTCGTGTTGTACATGTGTGCTGCTCCTTGGTGTTGTTGATAGGAACGTCGCAATACGAGCAGGCCGTAGCATGCACCTTCTTCAAACGTGCCAGCGACTTGGTACAAGAATGGAAAATGAGGAAGACGAGGAGGAGGAAGGATCGAAAATTATCATTTTTAAAGAAAAAAATAGTAGCCTCTCAATGTTGTGCCCTGTTAGACTGTTAGGCTGTTATCGCACATTCTGGCTGCCCATTATCTTGTTACAGTCGTGGGTAGTTAAGCCCTTGGC